>NC_067132.1:18978591-19280548 GCF_021347895.1 Acanthochromis polyacanthus | reverse complement strand
TTGCCTTGGAATCTCTTTGAATTACATGCAACTACCAAATAATTTACTTAACTAGAGAGTTTTGAAATATGCCCAACAAGAGATGCCAAGGAATCAATAAATGTCCTCTCTTGCCCAAACAACAACCCAAGACCAAAAAATATTCAATTTGCTGCATTTTTGTTTGTCATTCTTCCTTGAACAACTAATCAGTTACAAAACAGTCACCAAACTACTTTCTTTCTTTCCTTTTTCAGTCCACCTATGGTAACTAATACATCATCCAATCTCGTCATTTCTTCAAATTTATTTCAAATAAACTGCTGCTGACAGACACGTGAAACACCTCATTCCTTGTGTCCGAGCCAGAATATCATGTCCTTGGCAAGACTTTTCCTGCACCAGGTGCTTAGAAAAGTCAACATAAGGGTGCTCACAAATTGAAGATAGATTGAGAAAGTGAGACGCACAAAAAAACCCTGAGAGTAGGGGTCAAAAACAGAAATCTTTTCATTTTATTTCTGCCGTTTAGTTGTGTAGGCACCAATCCTGCATTCAGTACTCTCAAAATCCGGATGCAAGAGATAGAAACAGTAAACAAGATTAGGGGAATTACAAACAAAAAAACTGAGCATAGTAGGGATACAATATTTCACAATCCCATAATGTTTACTTACCAGCAAGTGAAGCGCCACTCTGCAGGCAGCACAGCAGTACTGCACCCAGAGCACACAACACTGGAGCCCTTCTCTTTTTCATCCACGGAGTCCAGTCTCGCTTTCCAGACATCTTCCATACACTACCCCCTGAAACACGCAACAGGAGAAGGTTAGAGGGAGACTCCGAGACGCACAAAACAAACAGCATAAGCAACAAACACACACAGTCAGAACCGCATCAATGACAAAACCGCCAAAATTCAACTTGGTAACATACAGCATCAAACTAAACAGTCGGTCCGGAGTTCATACATGCGCCTCCTGCTCTGCTCGACTTGTACACACACGTGCACAAACAGGCGGCCATTAAGGAAACATAACCCAGGCGAGGCAGTGCACTCTGCAGTACCCTCAGCAGCCAAACCCCAGACACAAATAAAGCCTTTCTTTTCTGTCAGCCCCCATCCCAGCGCCGACCCCATCTCCTCTGCCTGCACCCGCACCCATCCAGCCCGCGCTCATCAAAGGGGCGCCCTCATTCTGCGGGCCGTAACCCGACCCCTCCACCTTCCCGCTCAGGTGTAACCGATACAGGTAGAAGGCCTGAGTGGAGGAAGGGGAGGAGAAGGGGAAACACACAGGCTGCATTCAAGAGTTGGGACAAAGAACAACTAATGAGAGGCAGGAGAGGGAGGGAGGACGGGGGGAAATTTATATCGCAGCCATGAGGAGTGTAAGATGGAGGAGAGGAGCGTTTCTTTTCTACTTGGAGCAGTATGCATTGGGAGGAAAACGGAGAAGAGGATGGTAATGGTCAGTCTATTAACAGTTAATGCAGAGAGGGGAGCTTTTCTCGCTCCCTTGTCGCTTGCTGCCAAGTTTCCCGAATTCTTTCCTGTCAGGTTAAACTAACAACTTCCCGTCAGGATGAGGAGGGTGGTCCTGCAAAACTGAATCCCTCTTTCTCTCATATACATACATGTCGCCGAACATACTCTCGAGCGTGCAGCACAAACTGTCTTGCGTCGAAACACTAAAGAGTGGAAGGCAGCACGCAGCTTTCGCATACATATTTGTCCTGATCTTATTTTGGCCAGAAGGATGATTAATGGCGCTTGCTCGCACACTCACTCACACACTCGGGGCCAAAGCAGGACAGTAAGAGAATGGAAACTCTTACAGCACACCTTCATCATCTAATGGCAGCAGTGAAAATGTTTAGCCGCCTGGCACATTTATTGAAAATGAGCAAAGCAGTAGACTGATGGAAAAACAGCTGGTAACGTCTGCAACGGCAACACTGGACCACACATTGCTCTGCTGCATTTTAATTGCAAATTATGAATGTGTGTAAACTATTTAGATGACTAATTCTCATGACACGAAGAGCAACCAAGAAGTTTTCTGCATAAAAAAAACACGCTGTAGTGTGGTAATGATTAGTCAATGACTTAAGAATCAACAGCCTCTTTATTCAGTGGAAAAAGCAAAGAGGCTTTGAGCAACCTGGAGACAGAAAAGCCAAGCTGCAAACTAAACACTGACTTTACCTATTAAGTTGATTTTAGCAAACAGCAAAGCACAGGACAGAGCGGCATTCATTCATTTGCAGTCATGTCTACCTTTTTGCTCCGTTTCTGGTTTGGTTTTTAGCTGCTAAATGCTTCAGTATTCTTGTGGTTAATTCTGTCTGACTGTTGTTTAGTGCTTGATGGTAGCTTTCAGAATAAAACTTCCAACTGTGGCCAAAAACTAAGCTGATGAGAGCCGTGGGAGTGGAAAAGCAAAGTTGTGGGACCAAAAACTAAAACACCGAGCTTAAAGACACCGGGGCGTTTGCTCTCACAACACATTCACAATACTCCAGCATTTTAGGATCCCCAAAATGGAGACTTTGAGAATCCAGCATTGCTTTTTAAATCTCAATGGGCAGAAACTTTTGCAAACCATGATGTCAACATTCATGTTTGCTTCCTGACTGAATTTTACCAATCACCATGTGGCCTTCCCCGATTCATCACGCAACTTTTACATGACACTTTATGGAAGGAACAAAGGGTGAATCCCAATCTAGGTTGTCTTCTACCACTTTATACGTATGTTTTACTTTCAGTAGCGGCTCCACCTAGTTGTCGGTCCAAGCAAAGCAGTCCCCGGTCTTACTTTTCAACACTGACTTTGTAGTATTTTAAACAACTAAGCAGCCAACCCTCCTTCCTTCCTGTTTATAGCAGCAAATGTATGGCCAGGTGAGCGAGCGGCCATGTGATGTGTGTTTTCAGGTGTGTTAGCATGAACAAGTTTTGGAATGTTTCTGAAACTGTGCTAAAATGCTAATTTGGATGGAGATAAAACTGCACGTTTGAAAGGAAACATGCTGATGCTGCCATTGCCTAAAACCCTCATAAGAGCTGAATGAAAAAATGAATAGCGAATACAGAACTTTTGACTTTAACACCTTTGATTAAAGCTATAAACACTGGTTTTTCCACTATCTCAAATGTAGAGATTTGCTTCTTTTTATTGTATTGTATCATTATGAACTTAACTTTGGGCATGCTACTCAGACACCACCACGGACTGTAAAAATTGTGACGCACATCTTCAGGTATGAAAATAGTCCCTCGCTGCAGCTCTGCATATATGTACAGCTTCGTTTACTCACTCGTCCACACAGAGTGGCCCATCAGTAGCGGCTCACTCTGTAAACAAACAGCAGGCTGGTGTGGCACCAGGAGCGAGCAGAGCTGAAGGCCTGTGGCTTCTGTGGCCGGTCGCTGTATGGACACAACCCGGGACAGCTGCCCATAAAAGACACATACATCTGTACCGAGCACCTGTCCCAACTGCGAGAGTCACTAACCGTAAACCACACCAGCCAGTCTGCCAACTAGACGCACAGCGGGACGCACCACCTCCCCATTCAGCCGCTTACCTGACCAATTTCTGGTTCTCCTCAAAATCAAAACACCGACCGAGAGACAGGAGAGACAGAAACAAAGATGGAGCTTTGTTGTAATAGCGGAATGAGAAGGCCTCTCATACATCATCACTCCCTTAAAGCAGCCTTACTCCTCCGAGCCTGTCTGCCCGTCTGATTCATTAGTCAGCTGGGTCCTGTGTTTGCTTAGTGGATACCCTGTCTCAAGATGAAAAGTTGGCCTGACATCTGTGTCCAACTTTTTCCATCCATCCTTCCCAGAGAAGTCACAGGCGGAGTTGGAGAAGAGCCTCCTACGCATCAGCGAGACTGATAAAAAACAGAGCCTGCACACAGACAGCTCCCCTAAATTAGGAGCGTCGAGTGTGTGCGCATATGTGACTGTTATTGCTTCAGCCTCGCCGTGGAGGAACAATGCTGTGTGGCAAACACTTTGTGGGAGCAGCTTTGTGGTATTAAAACATATTTCAGTGACAGTGGAAGCAGAGGACTGTGTGAATTTCTCAAATCTCCCAGTTCCAGTGCCGGAGTATGATTAGAGGAGAGCAGAAATATTTCTGTAATCATGCTGAGGAATTGAGACTTAACTACTGTGAGAGTTTGGTACATGAGACTCGGCTCCCTTCTGTCTTAAAAAGCAAGTAAGCAAAAAACCAGAAAATGACAGGGCTGTAATTTTTTGAATAAGTTGTTCGTGAGCTGCTTTGACGTTTGTCATTTGAGAACTTTTTGGTGGGCTAAAAAAAGGATTTTGTAGAAAAACTTGCTTATAATCTTTGACGTAAGTATTGAGAAAGATCCAGATTTGCTGCTAGTATTGAAAAATTTTCCATTTGCTGCTGCGACAGGTTGCAGGTTACAGATTTATTTATTAGATAAATGCATTAAAGAAAGGGTGAAAAAACACAATTACTTATGGATACTGGTGCAGAAAGTGAACCTGAGTACACAGATCCATACTGAATGCAGTCTTGGTGTTTCTTCTGTTGCTTTGGTCAAGCAACAGAGTAAAAATCATTTTACATCAATGCAGGGGAAAGATCTAGTTATTAGGTTTATGGGTCGATACTCACTTTGTGCAAGCCTGCGTTTAACACAACCGTACACTAAAAGTTCTGTCTTTTTATAGGTCATTGTAGAGACATCTGAAAGCCTTTCGACCTGCATTTTGCTCTTGAAAACTTGACTTGGACCTGCCTCAAGGACTAAAGACTTGACTTGGGCCAGAATAACCTGTGACCTGAATAGGAATCAACTCAAAAGACACAAAACCAGCTCTGAATACAGGTGTTAGAGGGTGTATCACTGTAGGATCTGTAGGGTGCATATATCCGGGAGAGAGAGAGGAGAAAGCACAACTAGTCGACAGTACGAGGTCGTGGCGGTGGTGTGCAGGCATGCATCATGAGTGAAGGTATGCGAGTGCCTTATATGTACTTGTGGAACAGAGTCACTTGACAGAAGTTCATTGTGAGCGTGCTAAGTAAAGACACCGGGGCCCCTGTTCTCCCGGGCCACTGCCGGTCCCATTGTCCCCCTGCCTCCGTGGATAAATTCATTTTGACAACCCTGCTAATTGGATAAAACCAGACTGGAGCCTCCTCCCTGAGCTCTCACATTCCATCTGCTTTCTGGCATGGAGAAGACACACAGGAGGGGAGGCGGCGGTGGTGGTGGTGGTGGAGGGGTAGCAGGGTAGTAACTCCTTCTGAGGAGCTGAACTGTTGAATATTTATCACCTCCCCAAATTCCCCTCTTGCCCTGGCCCTCCTCCCCCAGTTTTGCATCTTTTTACACCCCGTGCCCCCCTCTCCCCCACACCTCCCTCGAGGTCCTCCAAACACCACAAAGCCCCCCCCCACCTTTAGATAAACACATGCGGTGTCAAGTGTGAGGAGTGCCGGGGGTTCAACTGCCCCGCTCGGGCCCGCAGCCCACAATGCCACGCCGCATAGCTGCCATGCGGGAGGCCGGTTGCCCCTGGCGACGCTAACAGGCAGAACGCACCTTAATAGAGTGGAGAGTCATTGTAAAGCAGTGAGCCGGTGCACGGACAAAGACCCCGCAGACCCCTGGAGAAAGGGGAGACGCTACTCTTAAGGGCCCGGGGAAGAGCTGATGGGCCCTGCTCAATGACCAAAGAGAAGGAGGAGGAGGTGGAGGGGGGGAGCTCAATGACCAAGAGGTTTGAGAGTAGTGTGTGGAGAGTTTGTGGAGGCAGGGGGGGTAGGCGGAGAGGTTCAGTGCCTTTATGGATGGATGCGAAATGGGCGAAGGGGGTTTATGGAGGCAGCAGGGGAGGGCAGGGTGGAGAGGTTGACTTAGAAAGCCGAACAGCGGCTCAAATTAATAGAGAGGATGTCAACTGGCAGGCGAGCAGGAGGAGAGAGCAGAGCCTCGTCAATGAGAGGGTGTGTTTGAGAGCGTCGCTGAATGTCCCAACATATTTTCCCCTCACTCTGTCAATGTGTTTGCTGGCCTCTCGTTCTGGCCCGGAGTTTTTTGTAGTTTTTTTTTTTTTTTTGCTGCGTGAAGGAGGATGAGGAGGGTCCGGAGATTGCTTAACAAACCACACCCGGTTTACCATCGGACCATCACGCAGGGAAACAACAACATAAAAACAAAGGGAGGTTTTTAAAGAAGGCACACATCACACGAGCCAGTGGTGACACCTTCAAGCTGCTTGATCTGTCCAACCATTGGTCCAAAATCTTCAGATGTTCAATTAAGGGCTTCAGTTGCCTTTCATTTCTGTTATCAACTTGGTTATTGTTTGGTCCACAGAAGTAAGATTATTATTTTTTAAAATTTCAACCACAGTTTCATTTAACCCTCATGTTGTCCTGTGGGTGGAATTGCTCCGTTTTAAAGTCTGACAATGTGGAAAAAAATTATTTTTATGTCCACATTTCAACATTTTTAGGAAATTTTTGAACATTTTGGTGGAAAAAAGAAATGTTTTAAAAAAATTTCTTTAAGAACATTCACACAAAAAAAAAATCAACCAAAATCCATCAAATTTTGCTAAAGAATTTCTTAAAGAAAATACCAGAAGCTTTACTGATATGTATGTAATCACTTTAGATATTTTTAGGATTTTTTGGGAAGATTTTTGCTAATTTTCTGAAAATATTCACAATAATTTTCTTGCCAAATTTGGGGGATTAAAAAAAACTTTTAGGGAATTATTGGAGTTTTCTTCCGGGAGGTTTTGCAAATTTTCAGAAATTTTGGGAATTTTTTTGATGAATTTTTTTGAATTTTTTCAAACAAGGAAATAATATTTTTTGGTGCCGGTAAATGAAGACAACAGGTGGGTTAAAAATGTCTCGACTGGCTGAACCAACAGTCAAACCCTAGTTCAATATTACAGAAGACCAAGAGAACGAGAGAATATTATTCAGATTCTGACCACAATAAAGAAGGTCACATTTTTAGAAGCCAATATCTCAACAAGTTATTTGAATCTAATCAATTCAGCACTAATGCAACAGGATGAAAGTTTTCTATGAATTCTGTTGACCAAAACTAAAACATCTGAAATTCACTTATGCTCTTTTATGAATGCACAAGTATATGCAAATTTTATACTACATTTTCAGTTGGATCATTGCTATTATTACTGTTACTGATAAAAAGTGGCACAGAAGAGATATTGTATATTGTAACTGTGTGTGTTTCACTGTATCAAATCTAAGAAAAATGCAGTGAGATGATATTTCTGCTGTGCACACACTGCTGGATGCAGCCGTCTTTCCTACAAAGCACCGTGGATAATGCAAACCATAGTAGTGGACGATCTCCATACTTCTCTGCTCACACAAGGAAAAAAAAAACTTGGCAGAGAATAAATCCTCAATCGATTCCCATCTATCTTTCCCACTCCTCCCCCGGATGAGCCTTCTCCGGCAAGAAGAGAACCTTCTGGAGCTTTATTTGGCATAAAAACCCTGCCCAACAGGTGGAAAGAGGGCCAGTCCAAATCCTCCGCTCAAAACATCACTCGTTCTCATGCCATAAAATTACACATCAAAAGCATCTAAGCATCCCTAACGAGGTTGAGAATTTACCCCCTCCTCCTTCATAATACTCTCTCACACACACACATATATATACGCACACGCTTCACAAAGTATTAACGAGCTATATGCCTGTCCAAGCCCTCCTTCGCCCCCCCATACCGACACTAACGAGCTACAGAGCGTCTCGAGGATTAACGAGAGGGATCTGGACAGGCCTGCCATGTAGAAGAGGGGGGCGTTCTAATCAATTAGGCGCCGCGGCATTTGCATAATTTAGATAACGAAGCTGAATTAACCACGGAGAGCTAATTATGGTGCCATGGTGAACACGTCCACCCACATTCCTCTGCCTGGTGTGGGATGCCAGCGTGCCCACCAGGGGCCATGGGAACAGGATGGGATCATCACGACGGCCAGGGGAGGACGATGTAGAAGGAAGGAAGGAATGAAGGAAGGACTAAGACCGACTGTAGAGATTATGGAAGGAAGGAAGGAAGGAAGGAAGGAAGGAAGGAAGGAAGGAAGGAAGGAAGGAAGGAAGGAAGGAAGGAAGGAAGGAAGGACTAAGTTAGAGTGACTGTAGAAGTGAAGGAAGGAAGGAAGGAAGGAAGGAAGGAAGGAAGGAAGGAAGGAAGGAAGGAAGGAAGGAAGGAAAGCAGGACTAAGTTAGATCGACTTCAGAGATAATGGATAGAAGGAAGGAAGGAAGGACGGAAGGAAGGAAAGACTAAGTTAGAGCAACTGTAGAGATAATGGATAGAAGGAAGGAAGGAAGGACGGAAGGAAGGAAACACTAAGTTAGAGCAACTGTAGAGATAATGGAAGGAAGGAAGGACTAAGTTAGAAGAACTTCAGAGATAATTGATAGAAGGAAGGAAGGAAGGAAGGAAGGAAAGACTAAGTTAGAGCAACTGTAGAGATAATGGAAGGAAGGATGGATGGAAGGAAGGAAGGACAAGTAAGTGGTCTATAAAACAAAAAACAAGAAAAAAGGAAAGTTGGATAGCCGGATGGATGGATGGATGGATGGATGGAATATAAATTAATAGAGAAACACTGAAAAAACAAAGATGATGAGAAATTGAAAGAAAAACTCGGAAGAAAATGGAAAGAAATAAAACAAATCTAGATGGACGGATAGATGGAGAGAATGAGTGAATGGAAAGAAAAGAGAAAGACACAAAAACAAAGAAAGAATAGAAAGAGTGGATTTATGATTTGAAAGAAAGAAATTTATAGCTAACTAGCTGAGACAGACAGAGAGATAAGAGAGATAAGAGATAGAGAGATAGAGAGATAGATAGATAGATAGATAGATGTCGCTGTAAGCATCAAACATACTCAACATAATAGTTACCATCCAGCTTTGGGAAAACTAACTAATAGCCAGGATTTCAGAGTACTCATCACACAAACACACATGCGCATGCAGTTACATATTTCATGTGCCCACAACCATTCTTTCCCTGCACAGAGACACACACACAAAGGCATCCTCGGTGACGCATAAGCAAGCAATCACACAAACTCCTATTACATGGTAAAAGTATACTCACAGAGGCACATAAATATGCCGACCTCAGGAAGTTTTTCCAACACCAAATGTCAACACTCTGAAAAACAGGCTACCACTTATCCTCGGCCCGAGAGATAAAATACATGCACACCGCTGCATTCACGCATGCCAATATAGACTTTCATAGCTGCACATATATGCAGCCTGTTCCTTGTGTGTTCCTGCATCGTCGAGAGAGAGAGAGAGAGAGAGAGAGAGAGAGAGAGAGAGAGAGAGAGAGAGAGAGAGAGAGAGAGAGAGAGAGAGAGAGAGAGAGAGAGAGAGAGAGAGAGAGAGAGAGAGAGAGAGAGAGAGAGAGAGAGAGAGGTAGGGGGGAGAAGAGATGTGGGGTAGGTTAAAGGGGCCCCCAACTCTTTTTGGCAGCTCATGCATCAGAGTGAATGGAACCAATTATAAATCAAGAGCAATTTCTCCCCATTATTCAGCAGGAACCAGGGGAAGAAGAAAAAAGAAGGAGAGCGAGAGGCTGCCTGGCCCTACAACTCTCAGTGGGAGACGAAGGAAGGAAGAGAAAAGCAGAGCGAGTGAAATACTATATGAAAACCAGATATGAAGAGGTACTAGGAAACTGAGATAAGGCAGAGAGAGAAGAAGGGAGACGGATACAGGGGTGAGGGAACGCAGAGAGGCTGTAAAGTTATATGGAAGGGGAAAGTTATAGGAAAAACAGATATGAGCGGGAATTAGAAAATGGAGAGGAGGCAGGAAATTGGACAGAAAGCGAGGGTGTGGGGTGTCGACGGTGATCGAAATGGTGCAACCGAGTTTGACTGCTCACTCCGTGGTTATGAAGTGAAAGCTGCTGGGTCTGAAAGAGTTTCTTGAGAGGAGAAACAGCTGGAAGAGGCTTGTTTCAAAGAGAGCTTTCTGTTTCAGGAGCTGGATTTGTGTGTATGTGTGAGAGAGAGAGAGAGATGCAGTAAACCAGAGCTACCATTTGTCCCGTCACTCAAAGCCACGGATGTGCATTATCCTGCTATGAAATACCATAAAAACAAAACCCCGCACAGATACGAGTTGGACAGCAGACAGAGCCGCTCTGCCGATGGAAAATTCCAGCTCTGATAACCTCAGGGGCCCAATAACTAACTAATCTGGTGCCCAGTGATTTATTCTGTTGAATCATGTCTTCTCCTGCCAGTTTGACATTCTTCAATGATGAGTTTTTTTCTCTCTCTGGTGCAACACTTTAAATCTGATTATTGGTTGAAGCTCTGGAACACAACCCAGATTCCTCTCTTTGTGCTGCTTTTTATTGTTTCTTTCACACATGCTGGAGAAAGAACTACAGTATGCAGTTAATAATCCAGCATTTTAAAGGCATATACGTGCATGCAGGATAGTTTGGAGCCTGCGCAGAGTGGAAAACAAACCAAAGCAAGGCTGTTGTTTTAAAAAATGTGTGCATTTTAGGGAGCAAAAAATGTGGAGAAAGTGACTTAAACTGAACAATCACTGCTGGAGTGCTATCTTGAGTCTGTGTGTGAATGATCTATTAGAGCGTCTGGGTTGCTTTTGGCTCGTAATAACACCCCCTAATCTTTGTCCAAATATCTGCTTTGCACACACAGGACTATTTGTCTACACACACACACACGTTTTCTTACCCGAGTCTGGAGTTGATCAATGATCTAACAACGCTCACTCCACACTCACAATGTGTGTGTTTGTGCGCACAGAGTAGGCCTCGGGTAACTTCATTATCCAATCAAGAGCTTCTTAACTTTTACTTTAAGTAGTGGAACGAATCAACTCAACTGGTTTAAAAGCTTGAGATAATCCCTATTAGGCTGTTGAGACAATAACTTTTAAGCTTTGATTCTATTTGTAATATAGATAAACTGGACATCCAGATATGCTTTAGAAATGTAGCAGTAAAATGGCATCCGGCATGGGAAAAGTCACACAGCCATGTCTCAGCTTTCCTCCAATTCCTCTTCTTTCCTGCTTCAATAATCTTTTTGATCGCAGCCTGTTTAATTAGCTTCAGTCAGAACTTTCTCCTTCACTTCTTTTTTTTTTTACCTCGCATTCCTCTCTCCCTCTCTCTCTCGCTGGGGTCCTGGCTGACGGGGAGGATCAGGAGAGGAGAGGTATGCAGCCCCAGGGGAGGGGTCTGGACCCTGGCCACCTGCCGGTCCAGGTGTCCCTCTTTGGTTATCCGATGTCTGACTGGACACAGAAACTCTCCCGGGGGCGCGAGGCCTCAGCCCGAGCCTCCAATCTGTCAGCGCTGGAGGACTAATGCACCGTATGTCAACGGGCCAATAATGTCCGCCAGTGGGAAATGAGGCAGCCTTATTTGGCGATGAGTGTGTTACTCTGCTAGTTTATGAAAAGTGCATTAACCCAGAAAAATTCCTGCTTGAAATTATAAAGTGTAAAGTTTCCCCACTCTTTTCTGTGCTAAGTCTTTAGCTCTTCTTCTAATGCACTAATCTCAAAACGACCGCACAGGTGAGGCTGCCCAACAACTGAAATGACAGGTAAGGCATTCCAATGCAAAGAGAAGGTCTCCACTGGCCAGGAAGTGCCACTCACACACACACACACACACACACATACACATGGACACAAACCTGTACACACACATGTGCAGCAAAAGGCCCACAGATTCTGTCTGCAGGCTGTTATGACTGCATGAGTGTACCCGCTGTCACAGAGATGAAAGCATGCCCTCAGGAAGGATTTTTTTTCTCCTTTGTCAATTAACGCCAGTGTTACACCCACTACAATAACAATGCTGCTTTCCAGCACCACAGTCAGAAGTTCTGGCTCGCAAACATGAGAACCGAGCAGTAACAGCAGTCCTTATGGATCCGCTGACTGTTTCTAATCTTGAAGTGTATCTTAAAAATCCATCTGCAGACTTTGGTTGACATCCAGATGCAAAAAAAAAAAAAAAACGCCACCAGGCTGTACAAGAGGAGAGTCATACAAGTTAAATCCTATCCTTCCCCTTTATATCTTACATCATACTTCAATATGGCAAAGTCAGTTTTGAAAGAAAACTAAATTATGAATGAGAAACTCTATTTCTGCTGGCTGCAGACCTAAATCCACACAGTAACTTCTCTTTACAAGCTATGTAGACTCAGCTCCTATAGGATAGATGAAAACTATCCACCAGCTGCTGGCAAAATAGTGGAAAACTGGCAGTTTTTGTCTCTGCTACAAGACTGTTTGGCAGGTAACCAAGATCAATGAAATTTGATTTCAAGTTCAGGCTTCATTGTAAAAGTTCTGGACTCTGGAATCAAAAAACAACACAGTCTGTCCAGATCTGAAGGTCACCTATATGTACATTTTTGCTCATTTTCAGCCCCAAATGTAGGATTTTAAAGGACACTTATACATCTGTAAGATAAGCCTGAAACTGTTTCACTTATGACACTGTTCTGTATAGAAAATACAAATTATAACACTCATATGGGGACTGGAAATGTGCCTGTGGTCCTGAGTAATGGACAGAATACTTTTTACAGCACATAAGGCTGCAACTAATGATTATTTTCCATTATCGTTTCAACAATTTACTGTCTGAAAAAATGTGGAAAAAGGCTCATTTTCAAAGCCAAAACCAAAAGTGATGATGTGAGCTCAGAAAAAAGCAACAAATCCTCATGTTTAGGAAGCTAGAAGGGTATATGTGAACCATTAGTCAATCATCAAAAAAGGTGCAGATTATTACTTGTCAACTTCCTAATTGGGGGATTCTAGTAGAAAAGACTGTTAATGACGACATTTCAGGCAATTTGCTGCCTTTCAATCATCATTATAAGCCAAATTCATACAAATATGGTGTTAGAAAACCTCTATAAGGAGTCGAAATGCATTAGTAGATAAGTTTAAACTCATAACAGGTGTGTTCTACTGAAATATTCACAGATATTCATGTCATATCTTATAAGATTGATTATGAAACGCTTTTCTACTCTCCACACAAGTGAGAAAAGGGGTCAAAGCACTGTGAGAAACAGGCAGATAATCAGACTGGAATCATTTAGTTCAACTTTGATCCACCCGCCTGCCAGAGATGATCAACAAAAACAACAAACCCTGCTAACAAACAACAAGAGGCTCCTTTTTCCTGAGACCAATTAATTCGCTTATAAGCTGTGCGCCTAATTGGGGGAGGCCAGGCCATTCGTTTCGACTTTTAATCCAAGTGACATTGATTCAGGGGGAACAATCGGGCCCTCTTGTCTGATGCCATGTCTGTCAGTGAATCGCAGAGGTTCCTCCATGCGAGGCAGCGGAGGCTAAATGTAATCCAAATAACAAAACGACACCTGGGGTTGGAAACTTGAGCCCCTGCGGCTGTTCCTGTGGGCCTCCTCCTTCCCCTCCGTGCCTCCACTCGGCCCCTCACGGTGAGCAACACCCCGGGCCAAGGCTCATTAGCAGCCCCGAGGATTAAGACAAACATTTTCTCATTAAAATCAGACCTGAATGAGAGGATGATATCAGGAGAGACTCTCCTGGCAGCCAGGCAGGATGCTGCATTCCTGCTCCAGCAGCTGTCAGTTTATTGGAGGCTTTAATGAGGTTATTCTGGCACCAGGACTTTGGTTTGGGGGTGAAGGAGGGGGAGTGGATCTGCGCTCAGGTAGCGTTGTTATGGATTGCTGATGACAACAGTGCAATCTGATCGGGGTATTTTGCGCATTAAGAGGAAACTTAGGGTCACAAACGTGCCCAGAGAGCTGAAAATGAGCCGCGTTCGCTTTAAGATATACATTAATTGGTAGCATCTTTAAGATTTCTCTCAAGAAAACATGAATCTCAGTTTTTACGCACACTGATTGGAGGACTGCTCGGCAACTTTTACATCCACCACAACATTGCTGCGCTCCCCGATGATAATATGGGGGTAAATCTGGCAGAGCTCACCATGTCTGTTTTCTGTTACCCTATGGCAACGACTATAGGCTGCGGCCTGCAAAACGCAGACACATTTTCCCAAGAAAAACACGCTTAGGTCCCATAACACAACCGTGATCCTCTGCAACGTGTCACGCAAGGCTCAAACCTCGCCACATACATCTATGCTGCTGGAATAGTCGGCAGGAAATTAAGGAAAAGTTTGGAAAATATGGACGCAGAGTTCATCCAATCAACAACAGGCTAAGTCCGAAAACAAAGTTAACTCTTTTTGCTTAAAGCAGCTCCAAAACCGACAACCAAAACGCGCGTTTGGATCCAAATAAAGGACATCTGGGATGCGGAAAGTTTGTAGCAAAAGTTTATGTGGATCAATAAGCTGGAAAAACAAAACAAATGCGGCTACCAAAGTAGTCAGCAGCGAGAAGTAGTCACCAAACCCCCAAATCACAACTTTCTCTATAAATAAACTAACATACGTGCCGGTAAAGAGTTCCGATGAGCTGCAAATACGCACCAAAACTTACATTTATGTACAACTTTGTCATATGTGTTGATAAGCGGCGCAAAAACATGGACCGCATGAAGGGATAAAACTCACCAAATCTGCTCTACTTGGTGCTCACACCTCGTTGTAACCAAACGGTCTTCTCCTCGCCTCTCTTCTTCTGAGTTTTAGTCCCAAAAACACCTCTTCGCTTCTCTTTTCCACCTCTGAAGCCTCGCTGCTTTAGTAATTTACTGCGATGCCACCGACATTTTCTTCGGCTCCCCAAGTTCTCACATTGAAAGGCCGTTTTTGGATGACTGAGCTCTCAAACAATTCTCCCTTTTGCGACGCCTTTTCGGGTCCTCCCACTTCCCAAGCAGGAGGAGGGATCTGAACAATAGGGACTGGCTCCCAAAATCTCAGAGCTGGGTACTGCAGCGCCGTTTCTGCTCAGCTCTGCTGCTTACGCACGGCACAGGAGGACTTTACACAGATTGTGCGTAAAAGTAGAATATAGTTGGACGTTTTGAAGCACATAGAGGGATATTTGTTAACAAAAGCTGACAAAAAGTGAAGTTTTTCTAAGCTGAGGTGTCCTAAAATTGAAAAGTGCGCCCCCTCCCCCTCCTCCTGCTCTGTTCCCCCTGATTTGGTATGCGTTGGTCCCCACAGAGTTTGTATTGACCCCCGTCCATTGAGGCCTGCAGGCCCTCCAGTGCAGCTGTGCTGTGTTGTGTTGTTGTGGATGGGGACAGGCCCAGTCAGGACTGTGCAGCACTCTCATACCACAGTGATCACAGCTCAAACTCCCCCTGTGTGCTCACTCTGGAATTCTCTTCTTCACTTCAATCAGCACACTTTTGAAACGAATGGGGAGCCGCTCCTGTCCAGTTCATTAATAACTGGCTATTCCTCAGATCACAGGACCTGATAGAGGGGGTCTGTTGGGCGGGAAAGCCGGACCAAGTCTCGCCTCTGTGAATGCAGGAACTCCCACCATGATGTACCTGAGGGGTTATTGCAACCCAGCAGGGCTCCATTCACCAACAAGCTGTGGTTTTTATGACACCTGTTGCTCTTGTTCAGGTGTTTGTTGGTGGACACTCAGTTTGGCTCATTCTGTGAGTGTATTTTTTCAATCTTTTTTTCTCTTTAAATTAATTAAAAAGCCGAACATTTGACTTTGTATGTTTGCAACGCCCAGCAGGATAATTCGACTCCGACATGTTTTCAGGGAGTCATTAATCTCGGGTGTTTTCCAGTGTTGTGTTGCACTTTGCCAGCACTTTGCAGGCGCTGCCAATGTTTTGGTGCTGTTGCTACTGAGCTGTTTGTGCGTGGCCCCCTCACACTAGCGCCACCCTGTACTGCACTGCATAGTAGAGAGAGGGCAGAAGAAATGGGGACTCCCAACCTCACCCCTCCACCTAAAAAAAAAAGCCCTCCATGGTGCCCCTCCCCTCCCCTCCATCTCTCCATGCTGGGCAGGATGAATTAGCCTGGGGACAAAAGGCTTTGTGGGCCGGCCATGAAAGGCCTATTAACCATACTGCATCCCCCAGAGGCCCGGCCCGCAGGACACCGCCTCCCAGAATGCCACTCTCTCAGCAGGCCGCAATCCCAGCATGCACTGCTTCCCTTCAGCGCTAACCCCTGTCACCCCCAGGCCTCACTATAGAGCCCCACACAGATTGTCATGTAGATGATTATAAATGTTGTTATGAAAGTAATGGAGAGTGAGAAGCAGAGTAGGGGGTGTCAGCGGTGTGTGAGCATGTGGTGTGATTTGTGCGTTTTGCCAACAAAGCTCTGCGTTGGACGGAGTGACAGCGCCGGGTGAGTTTTGGGTGTCGGCTGTCAGGTGTGAATTCATCTCCTTGTTGAAAGGTGCATTGTCCATCAGTGAGTGTGGAGGACGAGGTGATTTCTCCTCGAGGGTCTCGACTGTGCAACGCCGTCTCCTCTTCAACGTCCCCACTCCATTGTTTAGCTGGGCGCCATGGCAACGACCCGCTCTCTCCCTCTGTCTCTGTATCCTGCTGACCTTAGCAGCTGTGTCACTTCCTCAGTGTGACAAAACCAGAATGAATCGCACGCACACACTTGTGTGCACACTTTGCGGTCCAAAGGTGTTCTAAATCAGCACACTTTTACTCTCACATTAAGGAAAGAAGGAATCATGTGCATGTGTTATCCACCCTCATACAGTGTAATTATTGATCCGTGGTTGACTGGATGTGCTGTTTGTTAACAAAACAGCAAGTTATTTGTCTGAGTTCAAAAGTCAAATGTCCATATGTGCGTTAACACAGTTGCTCATCACTTCAACTCTCCTTCTGTTCATACTGACAGTGAAGTCATCCTTTTCTAGAGCGATTTCACTGGTAAAATGGAGTCATCTCATTCATTTCAAAGAGGCTACGGCCCTGTATGAGCACAGAAGAGGCACTGATGCACAATCTAGGGGGCAGAAAACTCAGGATTGTCCAGGAAAACCGTGTTGTGTCAACAAGCATGGCTCTGCATTGGCCAGTCAAACACATGCTAGCACTTAAGTCTGGGAAATGACTTTAAATTGCATCTACTATTTACCTGGAAATCTCACCAACAGCAAAATAAAGTTACTGTTGCCGTGATAAACTTTCAGAGACATAAAACTCCATCTCATTGTAATATAAACCCCTGTACTGTATTTTGCTGCCTTATACACCTTCAGACTCATAGATATTACTCAAACTGGAGTTCCTAGATTGTTTTTCACAGTTTTACAGGTGTAGCCGGCCACATTAACCCCTCGACTCCACACCAACTATAGCCAGGTGTAATTGGGCAATAAAAAAACTGAAAAAGATTTCTTTCCAGCTATTTAACAATCATGTCTACAACTTTATTAGGGCAATGTTATTGGTTATTCACATTAATTCTATTTGCAACATGATGCTATTGTTCGCGTTTCTGCTTCACATAAATAAAAACCTAGAAGTGTTAAAAAGAAATGAAGACATTTCCTTACAATTTACTGTACAAATGCAAATTCTTCACCTATAAAAAAGTAAACTTTTTCTTAACAGAGTTTCAGAATTCATAGTTTCCATACTAGAGTATGTAACACAGACTAATATGGGCAGTGGTTGTATTTTGGCCCATCACACCAGCACCTGGCAAAATCCCCCTGCCAATGGCACCTTTTCTTCTTTTTTTTTTAGAGCAAAGCTCTTTTTGCACAATAAGAGATGGGGGAAACAGTGCTGGTTTTACGTAAAAATGCTTCCTAAACTTCAGAGCTTAGCTAAAAGAACTCTATACCCACCAAATTTCCAGTCCTTTTTGTATAAAATTCTCTCCCTGCTGAGTGTTTTGGGTATCTCAGACTGCTGAAGTCTCATAATAGTTTGAGCTAAACTTTAAAGCTCTACAGACTGAATGATTTTTAGCTGTTCCAGGTAATAGATGGAAAATTTTGGGGTGTCAGTCCATAATGGAGGACCAAAACATGGTCAATTAAAGCCAGTAAAGAGCTTTCGTGAAGCAAAACAGTTTGTGCGAGATGTTGTCTGACCAAAATGGCAAAAGATTTTCCCGCTATTTTGAAAAGCCACCCACAAAGGCAGGCCTGGTTATCAAGGAAAGTAGTGAAGTGTAACATTCATAACAGCTTTCAGTCTCTCCACATGAACATTCATTGCTCACTGTTGTACTCACAGAAACTGAAACAACAGCGACTAAAGCAGCATAAAATGGGTATGAATGTTTATTACAGGTTATTGATAGTAGAAATCTCCATGTATTCTCTGTGTTGTACTACAGTTCACCCCTGCAGGCTTACCAATCAGAATATGCCAAAAATTATGCACAACAGCCGATAAAATGTCCTAAATATCATTTGATTAAAGTTGAAAAGACTAATTGTGCCAGTGCCACTGTGAGAGTTCTCTTACAGTTGTGCTAAGCATGATTTTTTTTTATTATGCTGTTTTTAAATACATCAATTTCAGTGTAGATGGCTGATGTAGGCGGATGACGAGTCCCTACTTGCACATAATTTTTTGCATTTCTGTTGTATGATTCTGCGAGATCGCTGCTATTGCACAATATAGAGATGCATTTAAGTTTGGTCCAGTTTCTTTTAATGTGTTCTTACTGTAGGGAGTCACCACTTCACAGCTGGTGAAGACAGAAATGAAAACAGAGAATACAGACTTTCATTGTACAAATGTGCTTGTGAATATTGTGCTAAGATGTGCTTTTTAAAAAAGTTCAAAAGAAACAAACTGATTTCGTCTTTGTGAAAACAATAACAAGTTAAAACTCAGTGGGGGTTTCAGGATTCATCATCATTTACAGGAGCAATGTGCTGCTGTAGGATCCCTGAGTCATGATTCAGATCATTACAATAACCAGACATTCAAGCAACCAAGGCCACAGAGTCAACACTGGAGGGACCAAATCTGCCGGGGATCCCCAACAGGAAAAAATTTAGCTGTCTAAAATGCATTTCTGGGCATTTTAAAAATATTTAAAATGTCACAAATTCAGTGGATGAACTTTTTTTTAATCTATTGTTTCTTTTTCACCCTTTTGTGTTTTACTGTATATAACAGCAGAGACTGGGGAATAAAAAAGTACAACCAGTATCTTAAGAAGAAATACTTATGCATTGTTGTATGAAGACAAGATAAAATGTAACATTACCTCTCCATGCAAGTACTATGAGGCAACATTTACTGGCCAGTTTGAGGAACCTTCATAATCATGAATGAAGATACATTCCAGAAGGTACCAGTGTAACTAGTGTAACCAGTTGGTGGAAACATTCACGACTTTGTATAAGAAACAAACATGAACATGTCGAAATATGTTTGTTTTACACTAATCTGTTACTCTTCTGAATATATCTGTGGTACTGATTTATTGAAATAACATTATATTATTTGGATTATAGACTTTTCATTTGTTTCCAAACTTCTGAGTCACCCTGTATGAGGTGTTTGTGAGCTAACAAGTAGCAGATCAAGCTAACAATGTCTGCACTGAAACACTTTTAAATCCCAATTGTAATAAAGAGTGATATAGCCTTTGCAACATGCATATTACACTCTATGTTTCCACTTTTGAACCCATTTGGAAGTATTATAATAGAGAGAGAGAACAGAGTTTGACAATAATTTTACCACCAGCCTTCCAGCAATGACTTCTGCTGAAGTACACAGTAATACTACAACCACTTAATAGTAGTGGAAATATGTTCACTTTAGTAATTATGTTTATATTTGTGAAGGATCATTTGGAAGGTGGAGTCTTGTAACTTTTTAATATCATTATGTATTTGCATATTTGAATACTGAGGGGAAATGTGTCCCCAAATATATAATTACAGCCCTGCAAATAACAGGTGTTTCTATGCAGCCCTGTGTCATCATAAAATGCCTCTCTCTCCATTACACAAAATACCATCACAGTATCTGAATAAAGGTTTAAATGGAGCATGATGGGAGGTAGAGTCAACAGTACAGTGTCAGGAGTTCTACTTCCTGACGTTTTCTTAGCATGTGCGCCTAAAAATAACCCCATGTGAGCTGAAAAACTGCAGAGCACATGTCAGAGCTGTCTGAGAGAGAGATTCAAAGCAGGGATGGGAGTCAACTGTTTTTTTTTTCCTCTTTTTCTTCTTAAACTTTTCCCTGCTGCTAAATAAAAAATCACAGAAAGAGCTCATGGGAAAATGTCTTCATAGAGAACTGAATGATGGTGTTTTGTGACCTCTGAACTGCAACTTCATGTACATGATTTATGTGAAGTCCAGAGGAGGATAAAGTACACAAATCCTTTACTTAAGTAAGAGTAACAATACCGGCGTTGCAGTCCAAATTTTAATTGTAACTCTGTGACTTTGAAATCTAAAAGTATCTCCAGCGAGTCCATTCATTTTCCTGCATTTTGTCATTTTAAGTATAGAGCATCAGAAGCTACCTAAAGTGTGTGTTGATTTAGCACAACATGCTCAAACCACAGAAATACTGTATTTTCAGCTTAAAATTATAGCAACAACAACAACAACAGTGGACTCTGTGGATAATTTCAGGATATTACCAAGATTTTGTTGCTGTTCAGTTACAGTCAAAAAGTTTGGTGTTGATATTTATACCTCTCTCATATCTGTATGATCAGAGCTGTTGCAGTGACTGTGTGACTGCAGAGGGCATCGCATCTCTTGGGCTTCAAACCTGGTCTGTAATCCCACAGTTGTGTTAAACTGTGTCTTTCTTTAAATGACTGTTTTTGACCTAACATGCATCTAAAATTAAATTCTTGCATCCAAATTTTGCAAAATAAAGCTCCCATGAAAAAAATCTAATCTTGCAAAGTATTTCATTATTTCATTATTATTATTTCCGATGTTGTATTGTTGTATAGTTTATGTTCCATCTGGTTTCTCCACAAGAGCAGGACTGATGTTGTAAACATGAGTCAGGTGCTACAAAAATAGGACAAACTGCTGGCTACCTATAATGAATCATCAGAAAAATGACCCAAAATCTGAATGAAATCTAAGCTACAGACCTGAAATACTAACACACTGTTAGACTTCAGCAAGCTCAGATAAAGTGGAAGCTAAGCCGACTTGATGTAAAGCTAATAGTTGGCTTTTTCTGAAAGACTATAATAGCAACGAGTCATGGTTGAGAGACTATGTGCATGACAATGCGGCATCATTCTACCTGTTCAAAATGTATTGTACTGATATTACTTGTGTTGTATAACTAAAAAGACTGTGTACGTGATTGTAAATCATGCAGAAACCAAGTCAAGTTCACTCAGGGCCACGCAACACCTGTGTGATGGACCTATGAAAGATAAATACAAGGCTACTGCCATTAGCTTAGCTTAGCATACAATAGCAAACAATGGGAAACTATCACTTCTGACCTGAACACTTTTTAAGAAACAAAACACACATAATTCCAAACACTATCCAACTATTTGTTTGAAGAAACAAGTAACACAACAACACATGGTTTTCACTAGACAGAATCAAAATGCCATTTGTCACTACTTTGAGCTTTGCATATGAAATTCATCTTAACTGTGTTGGATTTGCAGCTGACGTATATACACATCAAAAAAGTAGATTCCACACAAACATCACAAGAAACTAAAAGAAACTAAAAAATTAGGTTTTATTTAAAGAAATGTCAGATTTTATGTATCCACTAAGAACCTTAAAATGATGTGCACAAAAACTAGTTTATAGATAGGTAGTGTCTACAGATACGGACCCGTACCCGTAGCCTGTGGCCTACGGATACGGCACTTTCCCTTACCATAAATAGTAGCATCAACCTTATAGATATCTGTGCATCAACATGCTGGACACTTTTATAATGGGTCTTTTGTTTTTATAGTAATTTTTGTGTCCCTTCATGAATAGAGATGGATCATACTGTGAAGTTATTAAGTAATTCCTCATTACTTCATGATAACCTCATTAGTCCTGTCATTTTTATGCCCCACTAGTTAAAGGAAAGTATCATGCTACAACACTAACATGTAGTTTCTGGATTTAACTGGACATTTTCAATTAGTTCGCTAATAATAAACCGGAGCAGGCCTCTCACAAAAATGTAGTAATACCTCTAATAATTTTATGAGCTTATAGTTTGTTTTGCATGAAACCTGATTGCGCAAAGTAAACTTTTATCTACTGATAACTACAGCTGTCAAATAAATGTGCTGAAATACAATAAATCTGTTGGATAATGTATATAATAAAGCCAAGAGTGGAAAAAATATATACTTTTCTCTATCTTTGCTTGCCTCAGCTGTACAGATTCAGGCTGAACTGTGCCTTCGGCTTCTTATCCAGACACTCAATCAAAACTTCTCAGTACAACTGAGGCAGAAGAGATTTATGGCTTCTTTTTTTTCTTTTCTTTTCAGATGTCTTCTCCAAAAGTACAAACGTGTGCGCACACACACACACACACACACACACACACACACACACACACACACACACACACACACACACACACACACACACACACACACACATATAAAGAGGGAGCATCTTGTTCTTTAACTGTGCATCGTTGCCTCGGGAGCTTTTCATATCCGGAGATTTTATTGTTCTTTTCCATTCTTACTGATGTAAAGCTTACTTTCAGTGTGTGTGTTGGAGGGATGTAGAAGGTAATAGGCTGTTATTGGTTCTCATTCCAGTGTGATTGTGCTGTTGAGACAGAGATCCCGGCTCAGGTGGGGTCGGACCTCAGGCTGAGTTGCTGTGTGTGTCATGATGTGGAATGTGCTGTGTGACTGCTCTGATTAGATGTTGTTTTTCTTTTCAGAGGTAACTCAGATCTCCACTGAGACTATAAGACTATAATTTTCTGCAGCCATGCTTCATTTTTTTTTATTATTGTACCAAGGCAGCGGTGATGGCATTTGTTTGCTGAGTTTCATTCGATTTATTTAATTCACTTATTTGTTCCAGACGTTTTGCAACTTGACGTCTGTCCAGCACATCAAAGTGACTTCTGCTTCCATCTCTGTGAAATAAAACTAAAATCTTTCCATGGAATCCTGTTCCATCTGTTAATTGTTTCCACAGTGCAAAAATTTATGAATCAATATTTGCTGGTTACTTAGCCTGACATTTATCCGAACCATCATTCTAACGCAAACCGAGCTCTTCGGATGCAAAGAGGCATCCGGAACAGAGTGAAAAGGTGTGAAATACAGATGAATATTTATTCTGGTAGAGTCTGGAGGCCAAGCAGAAGGAGGGTAAAAGGACAGAAGGTGTTGTGTCAGTACAAATGAATGCAAAACCCACAACAGCTTTACAGCTCAGCAGTATCTTTGTTTGGCCCAACTCGGCACGTTAAGTAGACATTTGAGGGCAAAACTCGGAGCGTTGTTAGCGTAGAGATCTTGATCTTGCAATTTTTCCAGTAATTGTTTGCCCTCAGCAAAGCCTCAAACATAACTAGTATGTTGCAACATGGAAAGAATCCTCTTACTGACACAATCTGACAGCAGCACGCCAGCCTTGCTCCGTCTCACACTGCCTTCCTCTGTTTCAGTTTTTTTTTTTATCAGCGTGGCCATGCGATGACTGGAGCAGTAAATATTGCCCTGCTCTCTGTGGTATTAAAGCTTAAGTGGCCTGCAGTCTGAAAGTTGTGACTTTACATCCCCGCTGGAGTGAAGTGTGAGTTTTGACTCGATCTCTAACTGTGTCCAGATGCAGCAGACAGTCCTAATTGGACCTGGAGCCAGTTAAATCCAAGACCCGCTCTGCTCAGCCCGGCTCATATAACTGCTTGGCCCGAGCTGCCCTTACAGTACTTCGCTTTCCTAACAACAAACATTAATATCTAGATATATGGTTTTGCTGTGCTGCTGCGTCTAACTCTTCTTGTTTTCGCTCTCTCGGTTGGCTCTCGAGGGAGGTGGATGAAGAACGGCCCATCAGAGGAGCTGGATGGTACAAAGGGTTGGGTAGTAAAGTTAAGTTATAGGACCTGAGCCGGTGCTGCTGAAAGGGTCAAAAGGTGGCAAGAAAGTCGAGGTCGGAGAGTGTGCGCTGTATATCAGAGGAGTGGAGAGTAAGGAGGGAGGAGGAAACATCCTGACATGGCTGCGAGTCTGACATTCCACCTTTTATCAAGCACCTGGTTTAATCATCCAAACCCTCCCTGCATATGGTTTTATTTGGATCTGTCTATCACTCCCCCATCGTTTCTTGGACTTCCCTCCTTCCTCCCATCATCCATCTTGGCTTTTTCTGCTTCTCCTCCCTTATTTTGACTCACTTTCTCACTCCCTCCTCTCCCTGCTATCATCTATCTACCATCCCTCCCTCTTTCCATCTCTCCTTCTCTGACTTCCTGCTTTCCAGCCTGCCAGACGGTCATAATTAACGAGGAAAACGATAGTCCCCCCGGCCCTCGGGAGCCCTCTCCACTCGCTGCCCTTAGAGAGAGGAGTGTGTGTGTGTGTGTGTGTGTGTGCATTCACAGATCCCTGTTTCCCCCCGTACCTCCAGACTTGGCCTATGGTCCCACTCCACTCAATGCGTCTTTATGTTCAGTGTCAGCAGTGAAGCATGATCTCACCCCCTCCAAAAAACACACCAAATGACTTACAGAGACTCCCAAACACAGGCCGCAAACATGGAGCGGCCTACTATCCAAGAGCAATAACACACACCCACACACACGTATATACAAGCCGTGCGCTGGCACCGACTCTCATTATGACTAATTCTGACGAGAGAGCAGGAGAAAGTCAAGAAAGTGAGGGAGAACGAACGAAGCCATGAAATAAAGCCGTCTGGATCTTTGCTTAAACAGAAACTAGACTGTGTTTTTTTTATTCTGTATTAGGTGATTTCTTACGTCTGACTCACATGTTGCAATAATAGCACCAGTAAATCACCAAACAGCGTCAAAACAGAGCCCAGTTTTCTTTATGAGCGTACCTGTCCATATATTTACATGACTGTGTGTTTGTGTGTCTTCGGTGCCCTCTTGCTTTGGCATGCCGCCTCCCTCCCATCTTTCCCTCGTCTCTCCTCCTCCTCCCTCAGTGCTGGGAGGCAGATCCCAGATCAGAGGGCAGGGGAGGCTGATAAGGAGCTGCACTGATGCTATCTGTCAGTCACAGCCGGAGGGCGGGGCTCAGAGCCAGGAGGTCAGGGCTCTCACGGGTCCCTCGACTCTCCCCTCCTTCCTTGTCCAAACAAACAAGTTGCTTTCACATACTGGCAGGGGGTGGACACAAAAACATGGACACCTTACACGGTGCATCAGGCTGGTCGATGCTAACAGGCTTACCGCGTGATACTCGGTCATCTTGGCTGCAGTTTGAGGCCGACAGCAGGATTTAAATCTTTTAATCACATCTGCTGCAGAGGAGAGAATGGCCAGTAAGATTTAGCTCCAGCTCAGCTACACTTTTATGTTGACACATTTAGACTTTTGCATCTGTTTTCCCTACTGTCCCAAGCAGCTGTTCCTTTTCCATTTCCACCTTTGAGACTTCCTTGACTTGTGCAACCCATCGCAGTAAAATCTGCATGAATTTATGTCGATGCTACAGTTTTGCAAAGTTTTAAATGAGTTTAGGTGCAGATTGAAGTCAAATAGTGCACTGTATGTCTTACCTGTAAAGTAAAAGTAATGACACTGAATATCAGTTGTGAGAGATGAAAGAGATTTTCAGATTGTATGAAAACCAATAGAAAGCAGTGGTTCTCCAGAAGAAGTTTGTTTTTGAAACATAAAGCCGATGTGCTTGGTAATAAACAAGTTTAAACCTGAAAAACCATAAGCTAAACCGGACAACCATGAGCTGTGGGGCCTCTGCAAGAAGAGACAGGAACTGCTTTACTTTTTATTTTCTTAATTCAAAGAATCCGGACCATCCCCTAATCCCGGACATGCCATGCGGTGAATAAACTCAAATGGCCAAAAACTGCAATCATGACAATCTCTTTTGTTTGTACAGCTAAAATTACGTTTTTCAAATACTGTTTTCGTCCCAGCACCTGTTTCCTCTCTGTGCATTATGTACACATGTCTCAGTGTTTGTTCAGCCCTAAATGTGTGCAGGTACATGTGCTGGCGAGTGTGTCTACGCAAATGTGTGCCGGTCCAGCAGTGTAAATATTGTGTTGTGCTCTAGTAACAGCTCTTCCTCTGGCTCTGCAGTAGCAGGCACGCTCAACTGTTTATTTTCCTTCCTGACGGACGACTTCTTATCAAATAAGCAGACACTGCCTCCTAGCCTGCTGTCCAACCACGCGCTCCCAGAGGATATCCCGCCTACTTTCCTCCAGGCTGTCATGCAGTCGAGCCTCTGCTTTGTCATGATGACTGGCAGCTAAA
Organism: Acanthochromis polyacanthus; assembly: GCF_021347895.1. Lineage (NCBI taxonomy): Eukaryota > Metazoa > Chordata > Actinopteri > Pomacentridae > Acanthochromis > Acanthochromis polyacanthus. The sequence continues at coordinate 19,254,103 of NC_067132.1, read as the reverse complement.
TGAACCACTCACACTGATGTCAGACGTGCTGATAGCGGCTGCAGTAGCCTCAGCTGAAACGTCTTCACTTCCGCCTTTATGGCAGGATGCGCCTGATAGTGGGTGGATATTCATGCAATCACGTCCAGAGCAGATGCGACAGATGACACAGTGTTTTCTCTCTGTTGCCACGGCAGCCCCCTCAGTTATGACAGCGAGATAAGGGCTGATGGTGGCTCTCACAATGGGGGCTTTATGAGTCATATGGGCCTGGAGAGCTTCTGTGGATATCTGGATGAGAGCTACAGAGTTAGTTAATGGCTTTTTCGAAGGTTGCCAAATACATGAGGGTGAATCTTGAGTATTTCTCTTGGATGCATGAATATTTTAGTGTGTAAACATCATATAGAGCCAATGAAGAGATGGAACAAGGCTGTACAGAATATTCACCAATCAGCCACAACATTAAAGTGATTATTCATGATTTTATTACAGTGAAATGTTCTGACGAGAAGCCTGGTATTTATGTTGATGTTTCATCATCCCATACCAACCTCCCTTGGCAATAAAACCAGCAGGGCAATGCGACAAAAACAGACCAGGAACAGTTCGAGGAAAACAGCCAAGAGCCAGAAGCATTGAGACTCCAAACTCTTCCAATTCAATCAAGCAAAAAAGGTGTCTCAGAACGAGCTCAATCGACAGAGGATCCACTGCCAACATGTCAGTACCAGACACCCCAGGACACCTTAAGAGGTCCTATTTTCATGCCCCAACAGGTCTTGCACAGAACTGGGCCGGTGATTTTAATAATGTGGCTGACCAGAGTATAATGTCCGCGCCTTTGCAGTAACAGCTCTAAAGATTTTAAATTGTCCTCCTCTTTCAATCAAATGTTCCTTATTCATTGACATTTTTAAGAAAATCCCCAAGATGTACATGTTTTTATTGGCTTTTGGTTGCTCTTTTTGCATTTTTATATTTATTTTACTCTACCAATTGGTCTTAAAAGGTGTCCTCATTGTGTTTCAGTGTTTTAAATTCTTTCAATTTAGATTTTACATTGTCTTTATCCTGTCCTGCTGCTGCCTGTTCAGCTCAGCTCGTATCACTTCGAAACATGCTATATAAATAAATCTGATTCAGCTTAGTGTTAACAGTCTTAAAGGTGCAAACAGGAAAACTGTACATTACAAGGACCTTTTGCCAATTTTACACAAGTTCAGTTAAGTGTCAGGAAGACAGCTACTGAGCCTGTGACAGCACCTGTCATCTTTAGTTCTGTTTGGAGAACTCAGTTTGAGTTTAAAGACCACACATTTTTAACAGACAGTCCCTCTAACAAAGTCAGGGTGAAGATTTTGAAATTACCAGACATGAAGGATCCAGTTAAATATACCTGGCTGTTTCAGGGGAAGGGCACGATCCAGGGTTGGCCCATACAGGGACTGAAAGTTAACCCATCTCCACATCTGCTGCTTCAATTTTGACCTTTCTTTGTTCACTTCTCACTTGCCAGCCTCACAAATTTATGGAGATTCTAAATTGAACTGCATGAGTACCCCTTTAAGGGCATAAAAAACTTCTGTCTCCTAGCATCTCTGTCGTCTCTGCTTTTTTTTCAACTTTGTGTCATTTTACTGTAACTCATGAGAACCACCCAAGTCGAATAAGTTGGAAACTTACGTGGCCAAGAAAACTAATTCACTGTCTTTTTTTTTTCTTTTATACGCTCTCAGGTAAAACACATGCTAACTAGAACCACCTGGCCATTATGAGCCCCCCTCTCCTCCATCACGCCTCCTCCCATCTGTGTCAGAGAGGACAGGAGTGAGAAACTGCGAGCCCAACCGGACCACGCATGGTTGTGATTACATGTTTATGTCCATATTTGTAAGTCTGCTGGAAGACTTCTGTGTGTGCGTGTGTGTGTGTGTGTGCAGTGCTGACAACAGAGCGTGTGTGCATGTGCATGTGTGTGTGAGAGCGAAAGTGTGTACACTGCAGAGTTGTGAGAGTAAATAAACGCAGTGCAGCGGGGACTCACGTGGCGTTATTATCAGAGCTCAGAGAAAAGACAAACTGTTTTTTCACTCCGGTTTGATTCATACCACCCTCTGCTGCCTCCTCCCTCTCTCTCTCTGCGACCCACCACAGCACACACACACACACACACACACACACACACACACACGATCTCAGCCCCACCGCCCCAAATTCAACACATGGCTCCAATCAGGGGATTATTTTTAGCACTCTGGGTTTTCATGGAGGAATTCTAATCAATTGTTTTGTCATTGTTTTCAGTTTGTGTGCTCACAGCCTGAGTATGTGAATGAAGTCTGAAGTTGCAGCTCCTTAACTGACCCCCTGAAAGTGTCACAGAGGCGAGGCCAGGAACCATTTGGGTCATTTTGGCTGTTTTTTTTTCTGCAGACGCCTGCCGCTTGATTGCAATCGGCCACTTTGGTGATCGGGGGGTGGGTGGGGTGGGGGGTTCTTTAAAACGGCCCAGATGCAACGAGAAAGCCAGTCTTCTGCGGAATCACTTACTTTGATGATCTTTGAAGAAAAAAAAATTCCACAAAATAAAGTTTGGTTTGGAAACCGCAGATCAAACACACACACACACGAGGGCTTGTACAGTACGCAAACTCACACACTCACAATTTGTGGTACACTGAGGCATTCTTTCTCCCTCCTTCTCTCTCTCACACACACATGCACACACACTAACTTACACTCATTAATCTGGGCAGACTCAGGAAACCGCTCCAGTGAGCTGGCTGGAGGCCCTGGGAGGGGTGGAAGGGGGAGAAGAGGGGGAGAGAGAGGGGGGATCAAAGCCGGGACGAGAGCGGCAGACTCGCTGAAAAGAAACAGCAGAAGAGGGAAGGAAAGAGAAAAGAAAGTTTTGAGAGGGAAGAAAAGAGAAAGGAAAATTTCCTTTGCTCTTGAGTTCTGAGAATACAGGAAGGAGAGAGGATCTGAAACCCCTCGATTTAATGAACAGAGTGTGTGTGATGGAGTGTGTGTCCATCCATACCATCAGGATGAGACAAAGGTGTGTGTGTGCATATAAAAAAGTCACAAAGTTGAGAAAATACACCAAATTCCTGCATAAAAAGGACAAACCGCTGAATGAAAACACACTGCACGCAAACACGCATGCACGTACTGTACACGGCGGCTGAGACACACACGTACGTGCGCACACTTACACACACGCGTGCACGTTTCTCCCCCAAAAAGCTCCACGGGGAGGGTCGACAGTCCTTAAGAAAATATTCCCCAAAGCACTAATTAGAAAAACGATGGTGCTCGTTAATAGCCGGCCCCCCCACGCACATATTTATTCCCCCTCTACATCTAAACTCCACCCTCACCCCTCTCCACCCCTACCCCCAAGTCTGGCAGAAGACGAAGAAGAAAAAACACAAAAACAAAACAAAAAAGATTCTGGCAGTGGGAGAAGAGAGCGTTCCACTGGCAGGCCTGGGTCAGGGCCCTATTTACCTACCGCAGCACTGCTCTCTCTCCCTTACAGCACCTAGCGCCTCCCCTCAGCACCGAAACCTGACCCTCAGTCTCCTTCTGAAACACACGAGAGCGAACGTACATGCACACAAACCAGCCCAGAAGTGGCACATGGTCTTGGTTAAAAAAGGTTCTGGGCTCCAAATGAAACCCAATCGCTCGTGGAGTTATTCCTCTCATTGCTTAAAACTTCATTTCACGAAATGTGAAAGAGGAGGAGTTATATTTTTTCCCCTTTCCGTCCTCCTCAATCATTCCCCCCCTCCTTTTTTTTTTCCTCTCATCCTGATTAAGTTGCACAGTGAAAAAAAAAATAAAAGAGGGAACGTAAAACAGCTGGAGGACTTCTTGGGCCTTTATTATCCATCACTGGACCCAGTTCAGGAAAACCAAGAGAGAGAGAGAGAGAGAATGAAGGGGCAGAGGAACAATAACTCAGAGATTCTTTCTCATATGCATGTCTGGAAATGCACAATATATAAAATGCAAACAGTTGCCACAAACCTTCTTCACACATGTCTCAATCAGAGCAGATGAGGTGGCAATTTAAGGGAATCAATTTGTTTTCTCTCTGCTCTCTTAGCTCTCTATCTGTTGTTGACATTTCCTCCCGGTACCATAGCAGAGCCCAACCGCCCATTACCACACCGCACAGGCCCTTATTAAATGTATATATAGTCACGCTTCAGACCAGGAGACACTTTCTCACACAAAAGCTGAAAAGAGCGAACACAGGGTCATACAACAAGCTGCTCCTACGAGAGAATACAGGCGCAGGCAGGGAGGGAAACTGAAGCTTGACCAAGATCCAAAATGGCCTCAGCCTGTGTGGGCGGAAGAATACGGTCAAATCCAACATGCCTGCGTCTTGTTTCACGGTGTGTCTCCCCTCCTCTCCTCACCCCTAAGAAAATGTGCGCCTCTCTGTCACGCTCCTCTCCAGCGCTCATTAGAAACATCTCACTTAGGGTAACAGTGTTATTTCAGTGTTTGTAGCTCGTTATGGGAGTGTTTTTCCTGTGGCGTGGCCCTGCGAGTGTGTGTGTGTGTGAGGAAGGTAAGGTAGGCGAGGGTGGGGTGAGGGTGAGGCGGTGGCGGCGGAGGGGGGCTTCTTAAACACGGGGTGAGAGCGTAGAAACGTAGAGTGTGATTCCAGATGTGTTTTTTACTGCTCTGGCAGGGATGACAGGGCTGTAAAGAACCTCTCTGGAATAGCCTGGAGGGGGGGAGAGAGGGAGAGAGAAGGGGGGAGGAGGAGGAGTTAAATGCTCGACGGCTTAAGGTCCTTCGGGGATGGAGCAAGAGAGGAGTTGGGGAACAGGAGAAGGGCCGGGAAATGATGGCGGGGTTCAGGGGGTTTGGGAGAAGTTAAGTAGGGGGCAGTTTTTAGGGCCTCGGGGAGTCGAATGGGAGGAGGGAGGGGAGGTGGGTGAGGGAGGAGGCAGGTTGAAATAGGTTTTCCTGGCAAAAATGTTGCACTTTTATTGGCTCAGGTGTGCCGAGCTGAAGAGCGGAAGACAGACGGTGTCATAGTAGCGAGCTGAGTGTTGGAATAACCAGGAGAAACAGATGCAGAAGCATTAAATATGAAGCTACAAGCAGAAGACAGTTAGCTTGATTTCAGCATAAACATCACCTGGATCTTTCTGTAAATCACACAATATTCCATGAGAGTGATGAACAATTAATACCAAATAATCATCACACATTTCAGAAAAGGAAAAATGGAGCAGAGTCTATGCATTTCAGTCAACTTGTGGATTTATTATACACTACACATTCAGCTTAAAACAAACGAGCTGCTCTGGAGTCTTGACCTAAATAAGATTTTTTTTGGCCAAAGTGCATCATAAGTCTCTTCAAAACATGATTGTCACCCGATTCTCACCTCTTGTCATGAGCTACATTGCCACATTGTGTGTGACTCTTAACAGCCTTTTTCTTACATTCAAACCCTGTACAATCTGTTTTTTGGTATGTTTTGTGATTGAAAAGCACCTTCCGAATGCAATGACACATGGTGGCCTCACAGAACATCCTTATCAAAGCTTCTTTTTACTTCACATCGATTTCACAAGATATAACTTACATGCAAATATCATCAGCACAGCTTATTATGATGATTTTCACTCAACATTATTACTCCGCCAAGGAAAGTGGTGGAGTTATGTGACGACTGGTGTATGTTTGCCTGTTAGCAAATTTACTCAAAAATGGAATAACGGATTTGGATGAAATTTTCAGGGAAGGTCAGAAATGACACAAAAACCAAAGATTAGATTTTGGCAGTGACACAGCTTATACTCTGGCTCCACAGATTTGTTAAAGATTTCTGTATCATTGTGAGATAGTGGCATGGCATCACTGTAACCATGACAACAAGTGATCACATGACTGCGATCCTGCTACAACTCCACCACTGTGGTCTTATCAGGACTTATCCATCAATAATAATACAATGACTGAACAGCCTTGGCAGAGTACTGTGCTCTCTGAGTGCTTTTCTTGTTATATTTTTGCTTCAGTGATTTTATATTTCAGCATATCTATTAAATATATGTAAAACACAGTGAGAATGGCCTGCTAGGAAGTGCACTTGGTGTCAAAATTACATGTTTCAGTCTGAAAAGCTATGAGCTTTACCATTTTATTTTGACAAACAGGGTTACATTTATGACCAAACACAATCAAGCTAGCTGTTTCCCCACATTACAGTCTTTAAGGCTAAGCTAAGCTAAACTGGAGACAAAAAGTCCACTTAGCATATTGTCCAAATTGATGTAAGTACAGCCTTAAGTCACAGCAGTGAGGACTTAAATCTAAAAACTTTAGCTGAACAGCATCTTCTGTGGTCACAAGTGACAATTATGGGATGGGAGTAAATGCAAAAACATGGTGGAACAGTAGCAAAGTAGAGAAGACTCATAAACACATAGCACAGTACATTATCTATCATTAGATACTATCTACTGCCTGAGTGTTGAGAAGTGTCTTTTTCTGACTTTATTATGTCTCTCTTTAAAGTAGTGATACTGTGTCACTTTTATTTGGTCGTATTTGCATTAAAAAGAATAATAAGGTCATTAGACTGCAACTTCACTTTAGCAGGTTTGGTCAAAAACTGTACTCACATAGCTGCAGTAACCTTCTAAATCTGGGAATGTCCCTAGAAAGATACCAGAGTCATGAAACACAATGATCACACCGTTAAATAAAGGGGTATAGATAATTTGGCTTGTTTCTTGCGGACGTTGTTGTTGACTTTGTGTTGCAGATCTCAGCAATTACTATGGTGAGTCGCCTAAAATCTTATCATAACCAATAGAAAATGTGGCCACAACCACAAAAATAAGGCCCAGGTTAAAGTAAACTGGAATTATCCTGCGACAATTTTGAAAAAAAGAGAATGCAAACGATTTTAAAAGCAACTCTGGTTTACATCAAGCATGAAATGTGGGTGGAAAATGGAGAAAGCTGTGACTTGAAGGGAAAGAAAACTACATCATGGAGGAGACGTGATGCAGGAGTGTGTGAGTGTGATCCAGCTCTGCCATTCCTGCAGCTTGTTAGTCATGCTCGTTAATATGCGCCTGTTTTACGGGCTCTGTTCAAAGACTGACGTGGTGTTTCATCTCAGCCTTACCTTCTCCACGCAGACAGGGACGGAGGAGGAAGAGGAGGAGGAGGAGAAGTGAAGGGGGCCAGGAGGAAGGAGAGAGGAGCTGTGGGTTAAAAAAAAAGTGCAATGTGTCTATCATTTTACCGAGAAAAGGCACATTTTAAACGGTGCAAACTGAAGAAAAGAGTCTGAAGCATTAAAATGCAAGAAAGTATGATGTCATCAACTTGAATAAAAGATTAATTAGACTCATTTCTTCCCTGAGAAACAGAAATCGAGAGCAGCTGCTGACCTCAGGTCTCATGACAAACTGCAGCCTGACAGCAGGAAGGTCACAGAATCGTATCGTGCAACCAAACATGGTTCAAACCTAAAAAACTTTATTCTGTAGTCTCCAATATACCAGATGCATATTTGGGTAAATGTTATTACACAGAATATGTCCGTTTGATAGAATAGTGCAGCCATTAAGACAGCATGGTTCGTGCAGAGTGTAAGCGCCACAAAGCTTTAAATAAAGGCAAGATACTACAGAATTACAGGATTTATGAGACAGCAGGTAAAAAGATGATTTTGCCAATCGTAAAATCCCTCAAGGGGACGCAAAAAAGGAAAAATGTAGATGTGACAGCTGTATCATATTGCACATTCACATATGTCTGTAGATCGCACAGCAATTCATTGAAATATGTGTCTAATTTCATATATATGTAATAGCTACAGTTAACAAAAAAGCAGATAATCGGTTTGTCAAGTAATACAAATCGTGGTTTCAAAAAGTGAAAACTACCGATAGTCAAACCAGTGATTCTGGACAATCAAAGACTATAAATGTAGAAAGACAGAGGGACAGATAAAATCGAAAGATATAAACACATATAATTAAACCCAATAACAAATACTAAGAAATACTTCAAGTCAGAATGTCTTAGACTGAATTAAAGCAGTTAGTTCTCTCACTTGTTGCTGTTTATTAACTTTATCAGAGACAGAATGAATCAATTTTTGCTCCATTTCACTCCACACCTTGCATTTTAAAAGGACAAATGTATGATCTGCCTAACAACACGACAATAAAAACAAATGTGAAACTTGATGACAATTGTAGTTGTTCACTGTCTTTGCTGAGAGTTGGATGATAATATTGATGTCACTCTCATCCGTGGATGGTACATCTTAATTATAGCAGGGCTCCATCTAATTATCACAGCTGGCTGGAAACCGAGGGAAACAACTCTGTCTGAAAAACACTAAATCTGCCGACCACTACCTGTACACCTCACAAACTAACATTTTATATTTCATTTGTTTAATACAAATAAATGAGGTGTTATTGTCACCTTCAGGACACCATACAAGCAGTGGAGACTTCAGGATGTTGCTTCTGATCTTCATAAACAGTATTATGCTGCATAACGCACTGTAAAACCACAATTTAGCATTTTTATACGTTCATACAAATAAAAAAAGAGAATATAAAATGATAATTTGTAAGTTTTAGAAAAGGTGGACCAAACCAAGTTGTTCATGAGAAGCTAAATAAACCAAGTGCTGGCTGTAGAATCTGTTTCATAGAATGCTTTCTGACTACCACATTCACAGAATTACTTGAAAGTATTTGAATGAGTAAAGTCAGTGATGTTCAGTCCACTTGTAACTAAAAAAACAACTAAAATAAAACTAACTAAACAGAAAGCAGTTCTTTCCCCTGCCCAACATGCTTCTAAAGGCCCTCCAATGTATCATAGTCATCCAATTTTCACCTTATAGTTAGGAGCTGCATGTCATATCTACATGAAAATCTGATATAATCTGTGTCCTGAATGTCTTCTAAACAAGCAGAACAATCTTATCAAAGCTGGACCTTCTTCACATCTCATAATACTCGATTTTCTGATTATTTTCCATCATTACATTTAATTTATGTGGTTCTATATGTCCACCTGCATGTTAAACATATGTAAACACATGGTTGAAATGGGCTAACTGCTATTACACCTGACTTTAGTTTCCTGGCACCTCATATTTAACATGAGAGTGGTGTTAATCTTCTCATCTAACTCTCAACAAGAGAGTGAATAAACATGCTTCCCATATGTTGAACTACGGTTGTCGGACAGGTTTTAAGACTCAGAACGCTCCAGTCAGCTCGGTTTATGGCATATATGCGAGGATAATTTCAGGAGCTGCAGACATCCTGAAAATGTAAATGTTGAAGGAGAAGAAAGCGGAGGAGGGGGAGGAGGAGGAGGTGGCAGTAAAACAGGCCACATCGCACCACATCGTAGCCGACACATACTGTGTGCGTGTGACCGCTCACTCGCCCTCTCCTCCCTCCCTCCCTCCCTCTCCCCCTCCGTCCTCCACAGGCACGCCAGCACCTCCAGGTCCGGAGAGCAAGGCATCATGGGGGATCAGAAACAGATGTGCCTCCTGCCCCTCTTTCTCTTAACTCGCACAAAAACACACACGCTGTCCTGTACACACACGCTGGCGGCGATTCAGAACCGGCACCAGGACCCAGCCGGAGCGACGGGCCAGCGCGACCCTGAGCTTGACCCCGGCCTGCAGCGCCTCAGACAGGAAAGGGACGCAATTGGCTTCAGCTGTGACCCTCCGCCCCCTCTCTCTCCTCCCTGCAACCCCCCCCCCCCCCCCTCCCACCACCACCACCACCACCTTCTCATTAAGACAAACTGTTTTTAAAGGCAAAGCAGCTTTCACTACCACTAAAGCCAACACCCTGGAGCACGGAGAGAGGGATGGAGGGGCGAGGGTGGAAAGATGGAGGAAAGGTAAAAGAACAAGAAACAAATAGAACACCAGGGGCACAAAGGACATATTAAAAAGAAAAAAGAAAGCACAAAACATCAAGGTGAAGGAAAAAATTAGAGAGAAAAAGGGCAGAGTGTAAGAAAATCCAGAGCGAGGGGAGAGGGGAAAGTCAGGCATATCACTTGCAGCTGTTGCAGGCTCATGTTCCCACAATCCATTGCGACTTGGCATGGTTTTTCTAATAAGAAAGGGCGGTGTCATGGTTACATTCATATCAAAACATCCAAAACAACAGCTTTGAATGGAAGAAAAAGACGCATGGAGAGAAAGAAAGGCAGATGAAGTCACTTGATAGTAATGACAATTAAAGCGCTGTAATTATAAACAGCAGTGAGACGCGTTTGTCTTAGAGACGGGCTGCTAAGTGAACAAACAACATATTTGTTTGTTTAGGGATGCACAGTGAAGACATATGGAAAGAATTGGACTTCTAACCCTCCCCATAAAAAAGAAAATCCACTTTTTATTTCTCTCGCCTCTGATTTTGTCGTCCTTTGTAGCCCATCAATCGCTCCAAACGCCCACCAAACACCAACATTTCTCTTCCAATTTTCTCCAAAACAGCCAGCGTTGTTCAGACTCGGTGGAAAGTGTGTGTATGTGTCTGTCAGATTGCCTGTTCCAGGTCGTAGTGTCGGCAAAACTGCTGAAAACATTTGCATATTTCATGTTTGGCGACCTGCAACGGCCAAAGACTTAAACTAAAGAAAACAAACTTCTACAGATTTGTGTGAGTGTGTGTGTGTAAGTGAGAGTGGCAGGGCATGCTGAGGTAGATTAATACCGCTGCACAGAAGGGGGGCTCCTCCATTCAGGGCTGACTGATGTGCGTCCCAAATTGATTTATGAAAACGGCCCTTAATCAATTATGTGTGGAGAAAGAGGGAGAGAGAGGGAGAAAAGGAGAGAAGAAGAAAGAGAGGACCTGAGGGGGGTAGAGCGGGAAATAAAGAGGATAGAGAGGAGGAAGCTGCACAGAAGGAAAGTGTGTGAATGATGCTGTTCTGCTGAGGAATGCGTCTAATGGACGTCAGTTTCTGCCACAGGTGTCAGGTGGATGTGATGGTTTGTCAGGGGAAATACAATGCAGCAAGGCAGATCCTGATGTATGCACTGGAAAAAATGCCCCTCTCAAAACAAGAAAAAAAACCTTGTTTCAAGGAACTTTTACCTTGGAATAAGTGGAAAAAAATTCTGCCGATAGAACAAGTGAAAAATGGCTTCGGTATGATTTCTGGAAATAAGATATGATATGTAGAACACTGAGATCTTGAAATTAGCTGGGAAAACTTATTTTAAGCTCTTTTTTTTTTACCAGGATCGTCAAATTTAGGTGTCTTAACCCTCCTGTTGTCCTCATTTACGGCACCAAAAATATTGTTGCCATGTCTGAAAAAAATTCAAAAATTCAGCAAAAAATTCCCCAAATTTATAAAAATTTGTAAAATCTTCATTAAGAAAATTCCTTAAGAAACGTTTCTCTTATAAGTTTTTTTTTAAATCCCCCAAATTTGGCAAGAAAAAAAATTTAAAAATAAAAAAAATATTGTGAGCATTTTCAAAAAAAATTATAAAAATCTCCAAAAAAAAATCCTAAAAATATCTAAAGTGATTGCATATTTTTCAGTAAAATTTCTAAAATTTTCTTTAGGAACATTTGGGGGAAAAAATCAACCAAAATCCAGTGAATTTCATTAAATTTTGGTTGATTTTTTTCTGAATGTTCTTACAGAAACTTTTTTTTAGTATTTTTTTACCACCCAACTTTACCCAAAAATGTTGAAAATGTGGAAGCTTCACTGTGAAAATACAGATTTTTTTCCCCCACATTTTTAAACTTTAAAATCGCAAAACAACACGAGGGTTAAGACAAGATAATTTCAAGATTGTTTGTATAGCAAGATGTCCAAGATGCATTTTCTTAAAACATGTCCCTCCATCTTGCTGAAATGTCACTTGTTAAGTGAATTTATCTTAAATCAAGTGGGATGAGATATTTCGACTAAAGGTAAGACAAACAGACTTGGAAAGATTTTGAGTTTTTGCAGTGTGCAGCCATTTCTTTGGATAACACACTGAGTGTGCTGCACCTACAACATCCATCTATGGCGTTGATAAAATGTGCAAAGAGAAATTGTGTACGGACAAATAAAAAGAGGAGGGAAATGCACACATGCTCAGATGCTAGCAGAAGCAGTGAAAGTTTTATTTGTGCAGCGGTGTAATGTGGTTTTTGTAGTAATAATAGTTCGGGACTGGAAGGTGGAGGGAGGGGAGCGGCGGAGTAGAGCGAAGCTGCAGTTGTTTAAAAAGCCCTTCCCCTGCATTGCCCATTGTGCCTGAGACAGGGGTGTGGGGGGGAAGTGGGGGGTCACGCTGAGAGCTCGTTTCTCCTGCCTGTCAGAACTCTATCTGGGATCCAGCCGGAACTAATCAACTCCAATAGGCCTCCCCATTACCCAGGGTGCAATGGGCCACGGGCTAGGGGCTGGCCGGTGGGAAACAGAGAGGAGGAGGAGGAGAAGGGAGAGAACCCCCCCTTTACTCTGCTATAACCCACCACCGTCACCACCATCCCTCCACACACGCAAACACTCCATACTCCACCAGCCCGTGCAGCACACACAACACTCCCACTGTTTCACACTGAAGCAATAATAAACACTTGCAATAATATTTTCACAGCAAGCAATAGCCTGCTTCAGATCAGGACCTCGCACAGCTGTGGAGTACACTCCTCCACACATGGGCACCCACTCACATGCAGACGCTCGCACAAGCAAACACGCACACGTCAGTCGCACCACGCAGATGCAAAAACCGGTGATATTTTGAAGGTATTTTAGCGAGAAAACAGCAGAAATCATTTTTTTTAAAAACTGCTTCTACACACGACAACAAACGAAACTCTCTTGCTACAATCATTCATCTTAATTCTACTTTCTCAGTGTCTTAATAATGTGCATCTTAACTTGCTAATGCTGCTCTACTGAACATCCATCCATTCTCTAACACCGCTTTATCCTCATTAGGGTCGCGGGGGGTGCTGGAGCCTATCCCAGCTGACTTGAGCGAAGGCAGGGGACACCCAGGACAGGTCGCCGGTCTGTCACAGGGCTACATATACAGACAGACAAGCACACTCACATTCACACCTACGGGCAATTTAGAGTAATCAATTAACCTCAGCATATTTTTGGACTGTGGGAGGAAGCCGGAGTACCCAGAGAAAACCCACGCATGCACAGGGAGAACATGCAAACTCCATGCAGAAAGATCCCAGGCCCAACCCAGGATTCGAACCGGGATCTTCTTACTGCAAGGCGAAAGTGCTAACCACTACGCCGCTGTGCAGCCCTCTACTGAACATACAGTACATTTATTTCCTTAAAAAGTATTTATTTTAATGTTAAATGCAATGTGGTTTTGATATCTTGGCAATAATGTGCTGCTAGAGTTCGAATTTTTCGCTTGAAAATCTGATCAAATATAAAGAAAAAAGGAAGGAAAATTGGAAAAACAGTTCAACATGAACTCCTGAAGAGTCAAATTTGAGCTGCAGCAGCACATTAATATTGCCCTCTGGTGGCGTGATAAATACACTGCAACATTTAAAGGAAAAGTTAAGCTTAAAAATAAGACTTTTAAAAATGTATATAAAAACCCTACAGAGCTCCTATTTTGATGATTTATTCTCTCAAAAGGACATTTTAGCATTTTACTGTTAAATCTGCCCGCTGTCACTCATGCAACGATCCTTTAAATGCTAAAAATAGAGAATAATATCAATATTAGGTAAATTTATAGAAATACATTTCTATCTTCTCAGGGTCTCTAGAGTCCAAAGACACTATCAAAGGCAACAGTGTGTGCTCAGGCTTTAGTGTGTGTGTTTTTCTGAGTGACTTCAGCCTCCTTCACTGAGGTGAAGTGGGGGCAGATTTAAATAAGTGAGGAAAGCGACCCCCCTTAGCGCCCCTGATTCACCCCCTCCCCATTGTATGGATGTTTGTGAGTTTAACCTTACTGCACGCACGTTTTTTTCTAAAAACTGAGAAGTCCTCTAATTAATATCAATTGAGCGCCGTCCCTCCACTATAAGTTGCAGCATGCATGTGTGAATATATGTGTGTGAGGAGTAAAAGGAGGTGTGCTGAGAGGCCCACATAAAGGTGACGGTCACATGGGAATCTTCCCTGGGCCCTGCGGTGGAGGAGGGGGTATTGAGGGGCACTGGGATGGGGTTAATCCCCATTCACCCCGTCCTTCACTTAGCCAGGCTGGGCACAATGAGCCCTGCCCGCCTCCCCCTGCGTCTCCACTGTGACCTCCGACCCCACATTTACGGCTGCTGTCCCTGGCGCCTTTATGCCTCCATCCTGTTATTATCTGCAATATTTACTCCTTTTGATTTCCCTGCTGGTCGTTGCCATCACCCACACAGCTCTCCTGGCTGATTGGAGAACTCAAGTGCTCTCCTTCCTCCTCCAGGCCACGCTCCAAACCTTAAAACCGACAGCAAACAATACCTGAAGTGGGAGTAAGTCAGCTTATGACCACTTATTTGTGACTTTTTGATTCTGGAAACGAGAAGCAGCATCCAGTTGGAGCGGAACAAACTAAATGGGTGAAGTCAAAGTGATGCTGTCCACAGTAAACTATCAAATAAACACAAAAATAGGAAATGGTAAAGATGAAAACCCAAATAAAGAGGCAATATATTACACATAAACCCAATACATTATAGCTGAATAACTCAGAATGTTACTATTAATGCAACTGATAAAAAAAATATTATCATGCACTACAAAGAATGTAGCGTCCCCGGTTGACAAATAAAGGTTGGTCTCTTTAACTGGTGGTTGAAAAGTGTTTTATTGCCTTGCCTTGACCATATCCACCGTAAGAGCTACAATGCAGACAAATAGGAATACAATTAGCAACTCTTACACCTTTTATGCCATATATTTATAGCCCTTTTTAGCCATATTTATTACCATATGAATTGCTTTTTAATCCTTGACCGTTATACCTTGACAATCTCTATTAGAGTGCTATTTACCATGAATTTATGTATTTATATAAACCTTTTTGCTGTATCCCGTTTTACCTTGTACCAGGAGATAGACCATGTTACTTTTAGCTAGCAGATTAGCAACTAATACACTTCATAACTATATCAGAACACATGTAAATAACAGTTTCCAATACAAACCTTGTTCTCCTTATCAACCAGGTGCTAGAGTGACCGTCAGCAGCTTTGAGAACACCTTAAAACTGTTTTGTCTCAATTATTTTCCGTGGAGCACCTTTTTCTGCTCATCGGACCTTTCGCGCTGCTTTCTGCTTTACTGTAATTACTCCTGCTTTACAACACCTAGTGGACGTCCTTTCAAAATAAAGCTTTAACTGTAAATTCTCTATGACGTATTACTAAGCAATCACTGACCAGTTTAGCGATAGAAAAATATAAAATTATAAACATGTACAAGTGGCTAAGGCATTTACAAAGAAAATACAACACCTGATACAACCGTGTTAATCAGACTCACAAAATTCATTGCTTGACATCTCCAGTTAATTCCTAGAAGGACATTGGTGCTAACTGCTCAACCTTAAAGGAAAGCCAGACAGGAAAATAGGAAGAGTTATTATAGATGTTAATTCAAGATGACTCACGTAAATCAGGAGTCTCATGACACCGTGGTAACCATTACAGACTTCCTCTGGTGAAAATCAAGCTTTTTACCTTGTCAACATGTCTAAATGCACTGTAAAAAAAATCATGTTTGGTCCCAGAAACAGAATCAGACGTCCTCAGTTCCATACATGACAAACCTGAAGACCCAATCCTGCAACTTGAAGGGACTTCCTGTATCATTATTCATGTTTGGAATCAGTTTTTTCCCCCACATATGGCTGAATTATTTCAATATTACACTGATCACTGTGCAGAGTAGTTTTGCAGTGTTTGAGCAGTTGCTGGTGAGCTGGTGTGCTCGAGCTGCAGCGAGTAGAGGAGGGGTGAGGGAAGAGAAAGACGACGACTTCATAGATCTGCACATTCTAGAGGAAGCAACACTGCAGAGCTCCATCTAAGCTTTTTTCACATGGGAAATGATTATTTTCATGGGAAAATAATAAAAAAAAATGATGATTTGATAGACACATACATGTTGCTCTTTGTCTGTTTTTTCCAGTTTCCCCTTTCCTGACTGTCTTCTTGGCCACAGAACAAAAAACTACAGCATCTTATATGAAGATATAAACAATTTACACACTTTCCCGAATACATTTCAGCATGTCACAGTAGAATACACACAGGTGCAACTCATAGTCCTCCTGTCATGATTTACTGGAACACTTGAGCAGAACAGAGCCATTGTGAATGTTATTAGTAACACCTGTTCTCCTTCAACTTTGGCGAGTCAAAGTGTCTAAAGAGAAAGACAACCATTGCTGTAGTTTCTTTATTACAACAGTAGGGATGTCCGATATTGGCTATTTTTGCAGACAACTGATATGCCGACATGTCCAACTCTCAATTTCCGATTCTGATATCGACCGATAACGATATATGTGGGTTTGGAAATAATTCCAAAACAGACATATTGTTCGTCAGGCACAGCAAGCTTCTTCCTGCAGCCACACTTCTGTTTACACGCTTCACGACGCAGTTTGATTATGTGAGATTTGCTTTTTTTAACAGCTGAAGGATAACATTTATTTTTCAACGTACAACTAAATAACTGATACAGAAAGAATCTTAGTGTAAATTATACAGTGAGATTTTGGCATTGTGAATTAAGCAGTTTTAGTATTCATGTCTTTGTCTCGCTCTTTACCTGATTTTTGAAGATATGCTGGACAAGTCGATAGCTTCTCTCTGCTCCTCTTCATCAGCAACTTCTTTATTTTGCTGTTGTGCACAGATTTGTGTGGATTGACAGTTAATCAGTGTGCAGAAGAAAAGTCAGAGATCAGAAAGGTGTTTTAGGGTACTTTACACCACTTGAAACAGATAAATGTTCACAAATATTTGAAGTAATTTTTAAAGGTGAGTGGTTTACCTAGTGCAGGCACAAAAGGGCACCAGCTCACTACTGCCTCCTGCTGACATTGGACTGCAGTGCAACATTTTCTCCTGAACCTCGTGTAAAAAATGAATGGAAAGATTACAAAGAGACAACATAAACAAGAGGAAAAGCCAAATATAATTGTTTATTCCTACCATATGCAGAAATTGGTGCCATGGCTACAGTGCATCACTCACAGGCTGCCCTCTTCCTTATGGTAACCAGGCAGCTTCAGGGAGAAAATTACATTAGATAACCTTCACCAGTCACCAAATGTGAGCTGGATCATGGTAGTTCATCTCTTTTTTGGGCTAATAAGAATTCCTCTGAGGTTAATTCTTGTAAGGATCAATTTTGCAGGGAATAGTGACTGTAAATGAAAATCATATAATGCACATATGTATGGGGGAAACTGCATTTGGAGACAAACACCAGACGAGAGAGATGAAAAGCAGCACAGGAAGACTTGTTACAGCTCCAACTCTTGATGTACGGAGATGTATTTAAAGCTCCTCCCGATCCCTGCAGTTTATCACAGTTAAGCCAAACTATTCTGGCAGAAACAGACTGAAAAGAACCTAAAGATAAACAAAGTTTTGAGACATGAGAGATTACAAAGCAGGGAGAAAAGAATAAAATATTTGTGTGTATGAACCGATATAGTATCTCTGTGTACCTTAAATTTCCACAGGAGACAATATTTTATTTCGCTCCTCCTCCACACTCTCACTCCGGCTCCTTTTTTCTTCATGGCTCGTCAGCGTGTAGCTTTTATCTCAGTTTGAAAAGCATAAATACACTGAAATCGAATCTAAGTGAAGGCAAACATGTTTCAAAGTTGTGGAATAACCAAACCACAGCCCCAGAAACAAAGAGACAAACAGTTTGACCAGGCAGTTAGAAAAATATTATGAAATTTGATGAAGCTACAAGTTCAGTGGGCGGCAGAGAAAATTATTAGATCTCAATTAGCCTGAGTGAAAACAGGACCTCTGAATATAATACTCTATTTGCTTACATATCACTCAAAGATATATAATGTATGTGGTGTTCACATACAAACCATAACAAAGCTTACAAGAGGCATATTTTTGAAACGAAGTGCTGTCCACCAAATAAAAGATGAAGCCAGAGACATTTAAGTTACAGCATACAAACCAGAGAAACTAAATTTAGAGTGGATTAATTTGGTGACAAATCATCAATAAAACAAGAGCAGGATTACTGACAGTAAATAAGCTCGTAATAATCAAGATTTGTGTTGCTTAACAACTTGGTGAACAAAAATATCAGCTATGCTCGAGTTAAGGAACCTTCAGTAAACACACATACATATATATGCATTTGCTTTAACTAATGTGAGTATCTTCTTTTGGAGAACGAAACCGATCATCCTGATCCACAGTTTAATTAACTTTAATGAAAATGGCTAATCGTGCATCTAAAATACTCACGATAGATATTTGGAAGGAGTCTGGTACAAAAAAAAAACTGGACAAAAAAAACGAGAAGTCACAAAAATGTTAAAATTTTTTTTAATTCAGTCATTTTAAAAAACATAAAATACTAAAAATCACAGCTTTTAACTAAAGACCCTCAGGATTTTTCGGTTATCCCTCCCGTCATCTCACATGTGCAGACAAGGCAAACCATCCTTCTCGTTCTCTCGGCTTGTCCATCTAATGTGGATAAAGAAAGATTTGTTTAGATCCAGTTTGGTAAAAAGTGAGTGAATACATTTTATCTACAGTTTACCTGTGTGTGTACCTGTGTTTTGCCATCACTGGTTTCTCTTCCAAAGCTGTGAGAAGACACATCAGAACCAGCATATCTGTAGCACAGAAACAAACCATCATGTAGTAATGCATAATACAAGACACTAACACAAATGTAACGGACAAATGTTTTTCCTAAACATGCTGAAATATTAAATGAAGTGCATGAAAAATATCAGATTGTTAAAGAACTCTTTCATATTTGAAAAATAATCCATACATCAATGATTTTTCACTTGGCTATTGTGGTACAATTATGTGACTTCATAGCTTCATTAGCAGATAAATTTCCTCTATTTGGTGAGAATAGGCTGAATTTTCTACTGCAGTCCAATCCTGCGATCTCGAGGTGAAAATATCAGTGTAGTATTGCCTTATGTTGCATAAGATGCCCTTTTTTTAAACTACTTTTATTATCAGCACGTCCAAAATGAGCTAGAACCTCGCAGTTCCTCCTCATGGAACTCACCGTCTCTCAGCAGCATCATGGGACCAGAGCTCCTGTTCAGGCAGCACCTCTCGACTTCCTCCTTCAGCTGTAAATGATATGATGCAATGATTTTTCACCGTCATGTGTGATCAGACAGACAGCCACATGCTGGTTTTACCCACCGTACCTGCTGTATTTGGGCTGAAAGCAGAGGGAGGGATGGGGGAGACGGAGGGAGACACTCTGGCTGAAACGTTTTGCTTCTGTTGCTCAATAAGGTCCAGCAGTCGACCCCTGGCTGCTGCGCTCTGCCGGTTCAGCTCCAGGAGGCGCTGCTCCACACTGTTTGATGATGTTACCTGGGTAAGAAAACAGAAACAAATCCTGCATGGATGTGGATCATCTCTGCCAAAACTGGGGCAACATCAAGAAGTTACAGGTGTCTGAAGAAAACGACAAGAAATGGGAAGTTTTGTTTTTCACAGTATGCAGAATTTCTTTTTGGATGATCTTATTTATTTGTATAAAACTGTTCCTGTCAGCTACTTTTTTTGGTTAAAAAAAGTAGAAGTGGAAGATAAATCTTGCATCCTACAACCTAGTCAGATCAAAACTTTCTAATATTTTTATTTTATATTACATCTTAGGACAGACTTGATGCTGGCTTTCAGAAACAGGAATTTAATTCTTAAAAGCTTCAGATATGTAAGATATTTGGCATCAAACATTCTTACAAAACCTGGTAAAAATTAAATATACTCATAATGTGATATATGAATGTGTCCTCTTAGCTCATGCAGGGAGGTCACCTTGATAGAGATATGTTGAGATGATGAGTCAAACGTGTAAATAGTTGATCTAAATAGACAAGATAAATTTGAAAAAAAAAAACTGGCCACTATAAAGATGTTTTTAGACAATCGTTAAACGAAGACCTTTATACATATGTTTTTGCATTTAGTTGTACACATGAAAAGTGGGCTCATTCCTCTCTTACCCCTACATAGCTAGTAATCGACCAGTGATGTAGGTATTAATGTTGGACCATCAGTTTCAGAAAGTTCCATATAATGGGAGACACAGACACCCACTATCTATAAGGTGTGTGAGAGGGTTTTCACAGCTGTCTGACATGCAGCTCGGGGGCCATAACTTCAGTTTAAATCTCACCTGTTGAGTCAGCTGCTCTTTCTCAGGAGTCCGGATTCTCTGGATCCGTCTGCCTGTGCTGCTGCTGGATCCAGACATCCTTCTTTCTCCAACACTCTGAGCTGTGACTCTGCCTGTGCTGCTGGAGCTCGAGCTTCCACATTCGCTGTTATTATTCAGCGATCCTCCCACCTTTGACTCGAGGCTCTTCACCCGGCTGAGCTGAGCCCTGATCACGTCATTCTGTCTGTTCAGCTGAGCGATCTCTGCAAGCATTGCACTTGGAGAGACACATGCGCTGAGAGGGTTGGAGCTCTGCGATAGTGACGAGGCGGAGGTGAGTGGTAAACTGTTGAGACTAGAGGCTGAGCCGTGAGCCTGGAAGTCCTCACAGGAATGCAGGGTTTCTACAGGATTAAGCTGCTGATGCTGTGGCACAGGATGAGCCACTGTGGAAGAGGAGAAAACACAAACTTGGGCCTCATATAGCTGACTGAAAGATGAACACATCAAGGGAAATGATAAACACTGAAAAGAATAAGACTGCAGGTTACCAGAAACGTGTTGCCAGTTGTCAGTCTGTCGAGGTGGGGAGAGCAGGACAGCAGGAGGAACAGAAACTTGCGTTTCCTCAGGAAGTCTCTCAGAAACTCGCTCAGCAACAGGTGCAGACTGAGAAACTGCCCAACAATAAATGATAAAAAAGTAAACCAATTATAAACCACAGATACAGACAATATTCATGTAGACAGACGCACACAGACAGTATGAACCTGCAGTGTGAACGTCAGAGTCTTGGGGTTGGCTGCTTTGTTCCCCCAGTAGTCCCAGACCTCCCATCAGCAACACCACTGCGTCCAACTTCTGCTCCAGCTCTGCGGTCCGCTGCTGCAACCCTGCCTGAGAGGTACAAGCAACACACAAAAAAGAAAGAGCTGTAATTTACTCCTTGGAGCATGGTTTATTATCACAGTAAGAACTGGACAATAAACTAAGCTCTGTTCCACCTGCAGGGCAGCAGCCTCTTCTCTCAGAGTCATGGTTTCAGCGGTAAGAGCATCAATAAGCCCTCGCTGCTCTTTTAGCTGCTCCTCCAGGCTTCTTCTCTCCTCAACCTCTTTCTGAGCTTCGTCTTCCCTCTAACACAATGTGGGCAGACGACAAATGAATTGATTCAGATGCAGCAGACTGAGCATTGTCATATATCAACGTAAAACTGAACTGAACACAACAAATAAAGGACAAAAGAGAAAATAAAACCAGTGTGACTAATGGCTGCTTGAAAGGAGGAAATCTTTCAAAAAACACAAACAGTGAATATTAAAGAATGTATGCCACATGTGATAACTCATAAATGAGACATAATGCACAAATAGTGGTATAAATATCTGAATACAGCTTCAGCATTAAATAGCTAACAAAAGCAGTCCAACAAACCCTTTGAAGGCAGAATTTGTAGGAGAAAAGCCTTGCCTATGCATGAGGAAAGCTCAATCTAAAAATAATCTTGATAAGGCTGCTTAGATTTACTACAGAACCTGTTTGAGGAGATGCACTAAACGTCCGATTGTGGAGACCAAGGCGACAGAGAATCCCGTGAGGCCTTGTGTTCTCTGCTGTTTTGGACTCTGTGCTGATGCTGGTTCTGCGTCAGGACTCATAGCATCCAGGTCTGCCTCTACCTGACCCAGCATGGACTGCAGCTGCCCCAGACTGGACTGGTCCCCACTGAGCGAGGCCACAGAGGAGCCATCCAGCTGTGAACTATGAGAAGCACACTTCCTGGTTCTGCTGGTGTGACTTCTGATCATTCCTATGAAACACAAAACATTTTGTAGTATGGTGCCACTTTCATATTGAGCATTTCATTTTGAAGAAAATTTGTACTACCTGACTGGCTGAGAGGCTGTTCAGGATTCAGGACCTGAGAAACGGGGACCTCACCTTCCTCAGACTGACTCTGTTTTGACCGAACACGCTGAACAGCGACTGTGGCGTTGAGAGCTGTAACAAGATTAGATGAGTATAAATGTAGAAATCCGACACCTGATATACAGCACAACATTTAGATTATTGAACCCTTTCTAATGGAACCAAGCCCCTTTCATTTGGTTATCTCTTCATCCTACCTGCTTGGTCTGGTGCTCTGCCTGATATGCAGGGGGTCACTGGAACATTATCCTCATCTCCATGGTGATAGTGGGGATGATAGACTTTCTGCTGCTGCGTCACTCTACCCCGAGTCGGCATTTTCATTTTTCTTACATTAGTTCTGCAGAGAAAAGCATCATGAGCGATAAAAATGGCAGCAGCAACTGTTTGCAGGTACTGTTTATCTCAGAGGGATGAGTACCTTCGGATTACATTATATTCTGAACTGCCAGAGGGATGGGAATTTATGTGTTTGTGGTCTTCTTCTGAAGCTTCTAATTCATTAAGTGCCTGAAATGAAAAAAATGACAAATGAAACGCGCTAATGTTGGCCAAAAATGATACAGCACATGAGTAAAAGCCTGTACTAGTAGTAAATGACAGTCTATAACACACACACACCTCTTGATCCATCATAGACTGGCTGAGGAGCGACAGATGAGTTGGAGGATCTGGTCTCTGGAGAACAGGCAGTTCAGTATCAGAGTCACAGTTTGGAGCCATGGTCACGCTGGGATGTCCTGTGGAAATACACGTGTGACTTAAGATACACTACTGTTCAAAAGTTTGGGGTCACTTAGAAATGTCATTATTACTGAAAGAAAAGCAGTTTTTTATTAAGATAACATTAAATTAATTAGAAATGCAGTGTAGACATGTTAATGTGGTAAATGAGTATTCTAGGTGAAAACGGCTGATTTTTAATGGAATATCTCCATAGGGGTACAGAGGAACATTTCCATCAACCACCACTCCTGTGTTCTAATGCTACATTGTGTTAGCTAATGGTGCTGAATGGCTAACTGATGATTAGAAGACCCTTGTGCAGTTATGTTAGCACATGAATAAAAGTGTGAGTTTTCATGAAAACAGGAAACTGACTGGGTGACCCCAAACTTTTGAACAGTAATGTAACTGCAACAACAGAAGACCATTTATGGCTCTGCAAACAGAAATATCAGGATGGACACCTAATCTTCCAGCACATCTTTTTCCAACAGGTGTGGGAATGACATTTTACAAACTAGAAAAGCAATCAGAGAGTGCAGACCTCCGCCAAGGATAGAGAGGAAAACAGGAAACCCATGCAGTAAAGGATCATGAGCTGGAATCGAACCAGCGTCTCTGACACAGTTCTGTTTATGAATCACCTTCTTAACCATTTGAGCTATCTGGACACCTTGTTCCAATTTGGTGGGCGACATACTAACCTATGATGTTTTTTTTGTCATATTTTGGACCACATACTAAAACACACTAAAAAATTCAAAGTGATAAAGAATCCAGGATCCTTTCTGGATTGCCACCAAAATTAAATCAGCTCTTCCTCTTACCATAGTCTACATCCCCTCAAAATTTCATCTGAATCTGTCCAGGCATTTTTGAGTTATCTTGCTAACAGACAGACAGACAGACAGACAGACAGACAGACACACAAACACCGGGTGGCACCGGGCATTCTATTTAATCACTCCAAGTATAATAAAACAAGCTGTTTAATACCTGTCTGTCTGCGTGGAGCATCTCCAAACAGGTCCTTGACTACAGCCATGGCTCTGTCAGATCTGGCCAGCACATCCTGCAGCAGAAGCTGATCAGAGAAAACCTGCAGCAACACAGCGACATGCAAGAGCACTGAGCTTAATTAAACACAGTAATATTCAGCAACATCAAACCAGCACAGAAGACACAAATAGTACAGACGAATAATCACACACCTCCCTGATGATGCTGAGGCTGGCCTGGTCCAGAGGTCCAGGGCTCCCTGCGTGTCTGAGACGACGTTTCAGGGCCTTTTCTTTAAGCTCCCACTGAGCTGCAGCCTTGTTGTGAGATTTGTGCATCTCATGTCGATGACTCTGAAGCAGAAGAGAATAAGACAATCCTACATGGGCTACAACATCATCTGTTTTCATGTTAAGGCCCGGTCACACCGCCCGAACTTTGCTGGAGCGTTCCTTGAACGGTAGGGAGGGGGGGCCGAATTTCGACAACGCTCGTCACCGCGCACAAAATGGGAAAAAAAAATCGAAAACACTGGCGTTGGCTTAGCGGTGCACCGCTGAAGCCAGCGTTGCTTTAGCGTTGGTTTAGCGGTAGCGAGTGGTAGTGAGCGTTGGTTTAGCGGTAGCGAGCGTTGGTATAGCGGAGTTCTGCGCATGCGGGCGTTGGCTCAGCGGGGGTATAAAGTTGGTTTAGCGGCATACCGCTTGTGACTAAGGAGCTGAACGGATCATTCATCAAACATGGCTGGTGGCATCCTCATGAAGTGCTGGAAGGCTCGTGGATCCTCATTCCTCAGCTCCACCATCAGCTTGTCATACAGTCCATGTTCAGGCCTTCTCAGTATCCACTGTCTGACCCACACAACTCTGTCTCTCCTTCTTCTCTCTCTTCTCCTTCTGTCAACAGCTTGTTGCAATCTGAGGAGGTTCTGATTCTGCTGCTGGACTAGTGCACCAATCGTGATACAGTTTTACTGTAGCAGGGGTGAACTTTGCCGGGGCGGAAAATTGCCCCCTCCTCACCGCTCGCAATATTTTGTGCAGCTCAAAACTTTCGGAGCGGTAGGAGGGCCCCTCCAGAAACATCAGCGGTGGCCGAGCGTATACGGCGTTGCTTTAACGGGGGCCAACTTCTGTTAAACGGTGGTGAACGGTTACGAGCGGTGATGAATTTTTTTCACCGTTCAAGGAACACTCCAGCAAAGTTCGGGCGGTGTGACCGGGCCTTTATACACACATATACATATACATACACACACACACACACACACACACACACACACACGCAAAGGGACCGAATTACAAACCCAATTCCAATGAAGTTGGGACGTTGTGGTAAACATAAATAAAAAACAGAATACAATGATTTGCAAATCATGTTCAACCAATATTTAATTGAATACACTACAAAGACAAGATATTTAATTTTCAAACTGATAAACTTTATTGTTTTTAGCAAATAATCATCAACTTAGAATTTTATGGCTGCAACACATTCCAAAAAAAGCTGGGACAGGGTCATGTTTACAACTGTGTTATATCACCTTTCCTTTCAACAACATTTAATAAACGTTTGGGAACTGAGGACACTAATTGTTGAACGTTTGTAGGTGGAATTCTTTCCCATTCTTGCTTGATGTGCAGCTTCAGCTGTTCAACAGTCTGGGGTCTCCGTTGTCGTATTTTACGCTTCATAATACACCACACATTTTCAATGGGAGACAGGTTTGGACTGCAGGCAGGCCAATCTAGTACCTGCACTCTTTTACTATGAAGCCAAGCTGTTGTAACACGTGCAGAACGTGGTTTGGAATTGTCTTGCTGAAATAAGCAGGGGCGTCCATGAAAAAGACGTTGCTTTGATGGCAGCATATGTTTCTCCAAAACCTGTATGTACCTTTCAGCATTAATGGTGCCTTCACAGATGTGTAAGTTACCCATGCCACTGGCACTAAAACAGCCCCATACCATCACAGATGCTGGCTTTTGAACTTCGCATCCATAACAGTCCGGATGGTTCTTTTTCTCTTTGGCCCGGAGGACACAATGTCCACAATTTCCAAAAACAATTTGAAATGTGGACTCGTCAGACCACAGAACATGTTTCCACTTTGCATCAGTCCATTTGAGATGAGTTCAGGCCCAGAGAAGTCGGCAGCGTTTCTGGGTGTTGCTGATAAATGGCTTTTGCTTTGCATTGTAGAGTTTTAAGTTGCACTTACGGATGTAGCGCCGAACTGTATTTACTGACAGTGGTTTTCTGAAGTGTTCCTGAGGCCACGTGGTGATGTCCTTTACACATTTGTGTCGGTTTTTGATGCAGTGCCGCCTGAGGGATCGAAGGTCACGGGCATTCAGATTCTCTGAACCTTTTGATGATATTAAGGACCGTAGATGATGAAATCCCTAAATTCCTTGCAATTGTATGTTGAGGAACATTGTCCTTAAACTGTTTGACTATTTTCTCACGCACTTGTTCACAAAGAGGTGAACCTGACCCCATCTTTGCTTGTGAATGACTGAGCAATTCAGGGAAGCTCCTGTTATACCCAATCATGGCACCCACCTGTTCCCAATTAGCCTGTTCACCTGTGGGATGTCTCAAACAGGTTTTTGATGAGCATTCCTCAACTTTCCCAGTCTTTTTTTGCCACCTGTCCCAGCTTTTTTGGAACATGTTGCAGGCATAAAATTCTACATTAATTATTATTTGCTAAAAACAATAAATCCTATCAGTTTGAACATTAAATATCTTGTCTTTGTAGTGTATTCAATTAAATATAGGTTGAACATGATTTGCAAATCTTTGTATTCTGTTTTTATTTATGTTTAACCCAACTTCATTGGAATTGGGTTTGTATTACTGATTAAATACTATTGACATTGCAATAAGCCAGAGTTACACAAACTAAGAGAAAGTACACAAATCAAGTACTAAGACTCAGTACAACTAGCACATGATCAAACAGCTTACCAGCTCTGCAGGTGTCAGCTTGTGCACAGACAGGTCATTGACAGTGCTCTGAAACAAAAGATTCAGTGGTCAGACTTTAACAAAAGGTGTTTTACAACAAACTCCTAAAAATACAGTTAGAGCACCAGACCTATAAGCAGCACCAGTAAAGTACTCATCCTGAGTGGTGCCATGCTGTCTAAAACTATTTCTTAGATGTCAAATTGTGGAGTTGTGGACATTCAAGGCTAACCTTTAGGTCTAAGTGACATGCCAGCATCCAGCAAGCCATCGGCATTGTGAATAAAAGCTGCATTGTAAGGTGACCTTTTAAAGTCACTGCTCAAAGTAATATCTTTGTACTGGTCATGCTGTATGAGCAAAGCCCTTTAAAGCCACACCCGACTAGATTTTAGATAAACTCAGTGGTTGAGAATTTGTCACCAGGTCAACAGCTCAAAAGTGTTTTAACTTTTGTTTAGAGTAAGAAAGAAGTGAAAACCCCTACACAGGATAAAAAAGGCTGACTGCTCCGCACATAAGTAATACTCTAAAGATATGTAATGCTCTTTTCTATATAAATAAGGTGAAGATAAGCAGATTATCTTCCATTTTTTCTAGCTTAAAAACTACTTTATCAAGCATTCCACTTGAGCAGAAACATGAAGTACAAGTACAGAAGAAACGTGCTTTTTGTTTACATGGTGTGGAAGCTGTCAGTACTCACCACCCACGCTCTTCTGGGAGCTGCTGCTGCTTTCTTTGGACCAACAGGCCTTTTCCCTTTGCTGTACTGCTGTGGACGCCCCACTCTCACAAACGACATCTGTCCATGGACAATATGAAAACATTAGTCCTATGAATTCACATAGAAACAGCGTGTCGTTTTCTAACAAACTATTCAGCAGATGTGTCCACTTAGCGTGTAACAAACTAAGCTAGCTGTTGATTCTCATTCACATTTCAAGTTTTGAGCACCGTTAGCTCATAATGCTACATTAAAACTCAAACAGAACTTACATTTAACGACTGGGAGCCACGGTGAGCAACAAGAAAAGTCCCTTAAACTGTTTTTAAAGCTGCTACTTTCAACTTAACGACGTTCATCAGCATCAAAACCTTCGGCTCAGTTTGTTGTGTGATACTTTTTCAACAGTTGCGCGCCACTTCCTGCGCTGTTGCTACGGATACCGCTTCACGGTGGAGCATGATGGGAAATGAAGTTCTGCTAATAAAACAGGCTCAGTGATGGAAAATGAGCCTTTTTTTTAAACAGCTGTAAAAAATAATTGAGCGGTGCTTTTTTAATCAACACATTTACTGACAGTTTTTTTTCTAAATATATAGCTTGATTTATACAGAACACTAAATTTTGAAGTTTTGTAGTATAATATGCACCATATTATTTAGATTTTGTGCATTTTCTGAGCTTAAATAATTCTAATAAATATTGTAAATGAAACAACAGAAATGCTACAGCTACCAGAGGTCATATTTTTGTTCAAATAATGATATAATAATGATGCTGTTAATAATAATATCAAAAAACAGAATTTGTCCTATCCTATTGACTGTTGGTGCCAAAAATCATCATGATGTTGGATTTACGCATCCCTCTAATAATCACCAAGCCCTAATAAGGTTTTTTCTCCCCCTGCCAGATGTGCAAACATCTGGCAACACCACTAGATGGCAATGTCACCACTTAAATCTGTGTTAGTGTGTGCAGTACAGAGGTCTCTGCAGGCAAAGTGCCAAACTGCCAAAAGTATGAGCTGCTCCTCACCAGGACAGAACTGACAGGGAGGTTTATTCAGCACAAACCTCAAACTGTAACTGAACTCTGGGGCAACCGCTCCAAGCAAATCCCTGATGTGGAATGATGTCAGAGGCTGCGTCAAGACAGCACTGCAGACAAGGTGTGTCACCTTAAAAGTAAAAACAGCTCAGCAGAGGTGGCATGGAAGTTACTCGGAATTAATTTAACCAGAAAAGTCTGCAGAAGTCTCTCTGCATACCTTCAAGATCTGAAGAGCATCTGATGGAGATGTAAATTTCTTTGGCTGAAAGTTGAACGTTTGAGTCCAGTCTGGGGGACTAGATGGTCTGAAAGGAAACATATTTATATGGTCATACTGAAACATCTTTTTATTTCACGCTGTATGTTTTATTCCAAAGGCTTAAACAGGACTCTGGTCTTTCCAGCAGTTTGTCACTGGATTACAGTGAGGTGTGGATTTGCATCTTACGTCCTACACGCCCCTCTCCCTCTGACACAAAGTGGGATAGATCCTGCGCGCTGCACTTCTATCTGGCCGGACTGACAAACATTTGGCTGACTGACTTCTGACACTCAACAATGCAGACCACGCCACAAAAGTTTGAAACGTTATCTTTACGCACGGGCCCTGCGGTGAGAGGACTCAGGAGCTACAGCAGCTGTGCGCCCATGGATCAGACTACAAGTGTTGGTTTCCCTGCAACCCTGCGGAAAGTCATTTGAAGAGCTAGGAGGAGACAAACTCGCTGCGGTGCCAAAGGAAATCCATTAGTCGCTCCGTACTGGATTTACCAGAACTCTGAAGGTTTACAACTGGAGTATCTGTTAAGCTGAGGTCCATATTTTCTGTGACAATTTTACTTTCAGTAGCATCTACTCGGTGTTTTGCGCAAATCCTGGATAATCGCCTGCGCTACGGAGCCACTTTTGGAGACGCTGGATCTGAATTACGCACGGGATTCCTCTAACAAATGACAGGCTCTAAGTGGTTTGTGGCTCCCTCACTTCATCCCCTCGGCACCCTTTATCGCACAGGCCCAGCGTATCGTCCTCTTGTCCAGATTCGACGCGGAGACTAAACCCTCTCTGTGTTTTCCGGTGCGCCAGCGTGCGGCTGCGGGCCACCTGGCCGAGAATGTGGGGAGGAGGTTTCCCGATGTCTGTCACCACGATTGTGACTCTGCTCCTGGTTATAATTGATGTGAAAGCCAGCGGGGAGTACTGCCACGGCTGGCACGACGCACAGGGTGTCTGGAAAGAAGGGTTCCAGTGCCCGGAGAAGATCGACGCAGAGGACGCGATCATCTGCTGTGGAAAATGCGAGCTGCGCTACTGCTGCTCCAGCACGGACGCACGACTGGATCAGGGCAGCTGCGATAACGACCGGCAGGCACAGGAGCCCGGGGCAGACAGCAAAGAGAACAAGGACTCCGGTGCAGGTATATAAGCCCTTAAAGTCCAATACTGACACAGTTATTGTGGATAATAATAATAATCATAGCCACCTTTTACTGCAAGTATAGTATGACAAATAAAGTGCAAATGAACAGCAGAAGAGGCAAAGGGGAGTGAAAAAAGACAAAGAACTGTATAAAGATAAGATTCAGCAAGTGTTTTAATCATGAGGGGAGAAAGTGTCTCAACAAAAAGCCTTTAATCTGCATTTAAATGCTGTAGACTTAAGAGTGATTAATGCCAGAGAGAGACTGAAATGTGTAAAAGACAATGCACTGCTACTGACCTGTTGCTTCAGTGGAATGAGTGCATTCTCAGTTAAATCTTTTTTTAATGTTTCTTAATCTAAAAATATTGAATAAGCCATCTTTATACATTTAATAGTGCCCAAAGCGCATGCACAGGATGTCTTAAATCTGATATTGTAAATGCGGAGCTATTACAAGCTTTGGTTTCCTCTCATAAACCTCGGCAGACTCACAGTGTCTCCCTGTCAGGGGATTCATCTGCTGCCTGTTCCCGGTTGGCAACGACAGCTGCACAGGAGACAGCAGACTCCTCCAAAAAACCAGTTAACTGCCCGCACAAATGGCAAACTGTGCCGTGCTGCTGCACTTTATAAATAGCTGTGTTTGTTCTGTAACAGTGCAAGAGGGGCCGGGCTCAGATCACGCTGTCCCCACGGGGATCAAGTTTGGACTTGACCGGATCTTGGACAGTGGCTGGCCAAGGGTGCTGACAGCCCTGTTCATAAAAAAAAAAATCACAAATCGCGTTATGTATCATTTCCTACCAGGCTTGTGGAGTCTCTTTCCAGTTGTCAAGTTGCTGCTGTAATTCCCCCACTGCAGCTTCTCCAGTGTCTGTGGGCCTGAAGGAATTCACACTCAACCAAGACACTCACATACATACATTTAAGAAAGGCATCATTAAACCAGAAGCAAAAATAACCCACATTTCCCAACCTATATAGAGGATTAAGTGACAGTGCAGACTACTTTCTGCTCCTGGACCTCATTCATCATTGCTTACAACACCATGAATAAAAAACAGCAAGTAGATAATGGTCCAAATATTGGACATGGGAGAAAAATGCAGCACAGACTTTTTCATGTTCCCCTGGAGGATTTTATGCCCCCTTTGGTCTTCCAGCTATAATCTGTCATTTGCTAACTATCATGCCTTATCACTGCAGGAAGAGGTATATACATTTCATCCAGTGGCCTCCAGCCAAAATAATTTAAAGAAAAGCAGCTTTTTTTCTCACTAAGAAAGGAGGAAGTGTTTTTTCAGGCAAAGCCCAGTTCACTTTGTGCATTTTATACATTTCTCAACTAGCCTATTCATCATCTCAGAAAGATACACACCATGATGTCAGGAAAAAACAGGCAGGAAATTATTAATGTGCTCAACATGAAGGAACATATGGTATTAAGGAACAGGAGAATGCCCGTGGGATAGCCTGAGGAGACAGGGGGAGTCCAGCCAGCCAGCCACAAAGACTCTGCCCAAAACAAGGGCTTAAGAGAGGGGGCTGCTGCTGCCGTAGCATAGCTGCCTCAGCTCAACTGCAGCAACAGGTGTGGACGAGTGACAGGGAACAATGGGAGGGCTGCAACTGCCATGTGCACAGACTGAGACTTCTGCGCTTGAGATTCACTCACAGCAAGAGAAATAAAGTCCTTCTACTGAAATACAGGGCGCTTTCATGGGCTGACTTCAGACTGGATTCAGTATCCTTATACTCAGTGGTGATATTCAGTGGAATACTGGACTTATTGGTTTTAAAATAATCATACTTAAATCAAGCGCCTGTACTGCACGACAACTCAGAGAAATATTAGTTATTATTTCATATAAATCATATTCACACATGCCTTAAATCTACAGCACAATGCTAATTATTAAACCAGGGATTTACAGCATTTTTTACTTGTGACCCCTTTCAGCAAAACCCGCTGCGAGTCTGCTTTGTCACTCTTAACATGTTTATGAGCTGCTGGCAGTTCCTCTGAAAAGACATTTCCTCCCTAAACCTCCCAAATGGTTTAACTTAGATTCAAAATCAAGAAGTAAAATCCTACAAAATTCCACAAAAAAACAACAAAGAAAATATTTGTCTGGCACAAAGTGAGCTTTTAGACTTGCTGGTGAGGTGTCTCTGTGGGTGGAAATTAACTTTAGCGGACCCTTAAATGTTCATCCAGCACCATAACCAGGTCAACAGGCTTTGGTTTGGGATCAAACACATGCAAATCAGCCGTGTTCTGTGTGGAATTAGCATCCTAACATGCTGGTTAACATGGTAAACTTTGTACCTGCTCAAAATCAGCATGTGGTCATGTAAGCATGCTGACATTAGCATTCAGCTCAAAGCAAAACTGTGCCTGAGCACAGTTTGTCAGAGCTGCAAGCATGGAAACTTGCTCTTAGTTTTGTTTCTTCTTGTCTACTCCATTAATCATCTCCTGACACTCCAGATTTATCTGGTGACCCTTTGGAGGGGCAGCGACCCTCGGGATGGGAACCGCAGGACTAACTGCAGTTAAAAGTAGCTCCACTTTGACGCATTATTAATGATCCAACAGTGAAATATACTATAGTAGGGCATTTTTAAACGGTTGTGTTGTTATTTCTATTTAAGTAAAGTACTTCTTCCACCACTTCGTATGCTCAGCTTCAAGCAGGACCTTTTTATTCTTGCATCAGTGATTTACAGAACAGCATCTTGGAACGCAGCTCTGCAGTGAACGTAGGCATGAAGTAACACAAGAAGAAAGTTTTCACTATTACTAATCCTCGTCACCCATGCAGAAAAAAAGGGAGTGGAGGCAGAAAAGTTGAGGTCGAGGCCATATAAGTGCAAGAAAAGAAGCTAGTGAAAGTCTCCCTGAGATATTTGTGCTCTTATGTGTGCTTCCACACAAAGTGCATGCTGAAACCTGTTTACTGGGAGCTGTGTAGCTGTGAGGTACATTCGTCTCTGAAGTTGACACCACTTCTTGTCGATTGGAAATGGGTCAGGGTCCTGGTTTGTTTCATGCCACCGTGCCTCGGCCTCTTCTGCCGCTGGCCTGCACCTTTTGTTACCAGGCTCTGCCAATGAATGACCTCCAGCTCTTAACAAGTTTCAGGCAGTAATCCTTTTAATACCCTGCTACTTTTGATGAGCATTTTCTCAAAGTCGTGTGGATGTATTTCAAAGAGCCCAGAGACAAAAGGAAACTGGAGCCAGTTGCCACCTCTCTCTCTCTCTCTCTGGCATACAGTTACACCTCGTAACACACGGGCACATTCAAAGTGGAAAATAACTACACCCTGTGGGAACAATAAAACACAACTAATCACTTATAATGTAACATGGACGTTATTGTGTTCTTAAGGTGTTTGTGCCAACGAGCTTGGGAATGAACGATTGAGGGAAAACACCTCATCAGTGACCTCATCTAGAATGTCACCCTGTTTCAGCCAAACACATTCAATCTGTGCTTTTGCTATTAGGTGAAAGAAGTACAGTCAGAAAAACTGTAGGGGAAAGTTATCATGTTTCCAAGTTGTTGCTGGAGCGTCTCCTGCTCACTTCACAAATTTGCAGACTGAAACTGAGATCTTCACATATAAAAATGTCGCGACTTCTACCTGTTCAGTAATGCTTCTGCTGCTTTACCCAGCAAACAATGCTCTGACTGGTGGAATCAGGAGAGTTACACACTTTGGGAGTATGATTTGCTGCTTTAAACAAAAAGAAATAAAAGGTCAGTGAGAAGTGACTGGCTCACTCTACTGATTTAAAGGCCTGAATAACCTCCTATTCAGCTACATTAAATCAGTCCACTTTAATACCTTTCTTTAAGCTGATGCCAAGTTCTGTAGTTCAACTTGAGTAAGTTATTTTCAAAGGCTTCGTCATAAATAGCCAAAGAAGAAAAAAAAAAGGGGTCACAAATATCTGCGGTCAGTCGGGCTGAAGAATGTCACCCATGCAATCACACCGAAGCCTGCAGGGTGGAGGAGGGTGGGACACAGCAGGGAGCAGAGGATTAAAACAGACCAAAACAAAGTTAATACCTGCTAATGAGAGCCTGGGACTCCCTGGGGACCCAAACCCAGTGTACCTTCAGTTCTCCTGCTCTGTTCCAAGCCCCATCTTGCTCAGTCTTTTGTTTCACTGTCTTAATCAATCTGCACTCACATGTAGGAGCTCTTGTGCAGAGAAGCAACACACGTGAGCATGAAGCTTCATGTTCAACTTAATATTCTGCTGCTAATACAGATCATTTAACATTTTTGGTTTAATGTGAATCTGTCATCTTCTTCTTTCATCTCTGTAGTGCCCATCTACGTGCCTTTCCTGATCGTGGGCTCCGTGTTCGTAGCTTTCATCCTGGTGGGTTCTGTGGTTGCCGTTTGTTGCTGCCGCTGCCTCCGGCCCAAGCAGGAACTGTCATCATCAGGTGCCACAGGAGGCGGGACCAGCAGCGGGCGCCTCTTGGAGACCATCCCCATGATGGCGAGCACCTCCAGGGGTTCCTCATCCCGGCAGTCCAGCACAGCCACCTCGTCCAGCTCCTCGGCTCCACCTGCCGCCCCCCGTCCTGCACCGCCTCCCCTCATGCGGGCTCAGGCCTCCTGCTGTCTGCCGCCCGACGCCAGCGTCTTCGTCAACATGCCCACCAACTTCTCCGTTCTCAACTGCC
Organism: Acanthochromis polyacanthus; assembly: GCF_021347895.1. Classification (NCBI taxonomy): domain Eukaryota; kingdom Metazoa; phylum Chordata; class Actinopteri; family Pomacentridae; genus Acanthochromis; species Acanthochromis polyacanthus. The sequence goes on along the minus strand of NC_067132.1, from coordinate 19,219,162 downwards.
AGCAGGCCACCCAGATCATGCCTCACCAGGGACAGTTCCTGCACCCGCAGTACATCGGCTACGCCCACCCCGTGTCCCCTACCCCAACCTTCTTGGACCCCACTCAGGGAGGATACAGACCCCTCCAGTCCCCCTGCCCTCCTCTCAACGTAGGGTCCAGTGTCACCAGTGACCAGAAATACCCTCCAGTGACGGTGTGATGAGGGGCCAACCTGCAGACCACTCTACCACTTTGTTGCAAAGACTGACTTGTGAAGTTTAACCTGTGAGGGCTGAGGCAGAGACCTTTACGCCAGAGTGAGAAAACAAAAGGCAGGGAATCAGACTCACATGAAGGACTCGTAAAGCTGTTGCTGGTAGCGGGGCCTGCTCTGCTATGGTGTGTGGTGTGTGTCTGTTTAGTGTTTCATATGATCTCTTGGCAAGTCGGAATGAGCAAAGCTCAGCCTGCGATGGGGTAAAATGGATGTGTAAACACTTCTCTGTCTTGATGCGAAGACAAAACAGCATCGTGGAGGGTTATATAGCCCAGATGGATAATAATACACAGTTCACTGCAGCCTACAGCTCAAGTAAAGGCTGCACGTATTTGTGTTTGCTTGGGTGTGTGTGTGATGGAGAAAAAAAGATTTGTTGGCTTATATGTGTGGGAATGAGTGATGACTGGATGATTTATAGCAGGGGACTGTATGACAAATGGATATTCAAGCAAAAAAAAAAAAAGACCACATGCTGTTTATGCCATGTGCACATCTGTGCTTGTGAATGACTGTGAGTGGTTTCTACAATACAGTATATTTTTGTTTGTGTTAAAAGTATGAAGAAAGAAAGCATGTGGATAGATGTTTGTACTGTATGTGTGTGTGAGGTTGGGACAGTGTGAAGTGTGGAGGGAAGTGGTTGTATGAGTAACTGTGAGTGAACTTTGTGTAATGGGAAATGCAGGTGGCGTGATGTGAAAGGCAGTCGCAATCTCCCTGTAGGCCGTTTAAACTCTAATGAAGTGAACACAGGACACGGACTGTGACGCTCCACCCTACTATACAACCCCCCTCCTGCCACCCAGAAAGAAAAAACACAAAAACCCCAACTGCCCTGAGCGGAAACACACTCACAGACCCCAAAAATGACAATATTCACCCGAGGCTGGCAGTTAATGTTCCTTGGAAGTGTGAGTGTGTGACAGAGCAGTGAGAGGCAGTTCTCTGAAGATTACAGAGTTAATTATACAGCAAAAACTCTGCCAGCTGCCCCTTTCACTTCTCTCCTGTGAGAGGTGTGTGTGTATTTAACACCACCACAGTTCAGTGCATTAGTACAGGCAGCTCCAGGGCACCTCTGACTCATTATTTTCCACTCAAGAAAGACACAGAAGTGGCAGTTATTGAATGTTAATCTGAAAAAATAAGCGAAAGTTGTTGAATTTTAAGCCATCGTGCGTGTTGTTGCACTGCTGGGTCACCTGAGAAACTTGCAACTTGAGGAATGTGCTGCTCCACTGAGCATGTAGCCTGACATGTCCTGAAACCTGCATGTCTGTGCACCTCTTCTGTTCTCCACGCACAAAGATGTAAGTTACAGTGGGCAGCTTGGGTGAGACAAAACAAAACCATCTGTAAAACAGTGGATTCACTTAAGCTGAATGTGTTTGCTCCGTCTGAAACAAAGAGATTTGATGCAGGAGAATCATTTTTCATATGAATTTGAAAAAAAAATAAACATATTAGAACAGAAAGTGGTGTGTCAAAAGCTTGTTTTTCACTATTTTGTCATGTTTACACTGACAGAAAATAGCAATGTATTCTGCTTTAACCCTCCTGTTGCCTTCATTTATGGGCACCAAAAAATATTGTTTCCTCGTCTAAAAAAAAATTCCAAAAATTCAGCAAAAGATCCCCCGAGTTTCTGAAAATTCGCAAAACCTTCAGCAATAAAATTTCAATAATTCCTTAAAAGTTTCCCTTAAGAGTTACATTTAAAAAAAAAAAATCCTCAAATGTGGCAAAAAAAAATCTTGTAAATATTTTCAAAATAATGAGTAAAAATGTTACCAAAAAAATCCTAAAAATATTTAAAGTACTGCATATATATTAGTAAAACTTCTATTTTCTTAAGAATATTCACAAAAAAATCAACCAAAATTCCAAGATTTTGTTTGATTTTTTGTGAACATTTTTAACATTTCTTTTTTCCACCAAAAAATGTTCAGAGAGTTTCCAAAAATGTTGAAAATGTGGACATCAGAAGTTTCACAGTGAAATGATTTTCCCCCTCACATTTTCACACTTTAAAACAGGTCAATTTTGACTCCCAGGACGACACGAGGGTTAAAAACCATGAGGGTATGACTGGTACTTAAACACACACATTAGGAGACAAAGCTTGGTTAACAAAAAGCAAATCTGTGTGGCGAATGGGTTGTCTTAATCCCCTAAAAACACACGCACACAAAGACACATACTTAAGCTATTAGAGGCATTACACACATCCACAGACAGGTCTACCTCCCACTGAGGACAGACTGAATACCTGTCACATCAGTCGACACACAGCGAGGAGAAATAATAAACCACAACAATGGACAGTTTGAAACTCTGACGATGCGGAGGCGTAGAGTTTTGGCAGGCCCCTCCAGAAACTCAGCTACAGTAATGTGGAAAGCGGAGCGAGCCATTGGAGAGTCACTGGGGAGGAGTTGAAAAGCATAAATGGCTCGCTGGCTCCTGCTCGGCCGGCGGCCCGATGGATTCTCCATACTGGAAGCAGCAGCTGTAGTTGGTTTGGGCTGGGCCACATCCAGGAAGGTGGGTGGGAAAGGGATCTCCAGTTGGGGACGGGGGTGAACTGATCTACTAATGGTCCGTCTACACCGACTCTCCTGAGCTTTAAAAGGGAGCGTGGGAGAAGTTTGATCCCGGTAATATATGAAATCATATGCATCTCATGTACAAATCATCATTTTCTATATATTTTTTCTATTCTATTTGCAGCGTGAAATGTAAACCAAGTCGCTCCAGCTCGCCCGGAGCAACAGTTGGACCCGAAACACCCCATTTTAATGCAGGAATACAACGCTTGCAGTCAAAACACAAAGACATTTGGTCAGGCCATGGATTGATTAGATTTAATGATTAGGACTCAGATGGAAACCCCCCCCTCACAACCTTTCAGTCTTACATTCCTGACCCAGAGAGTCCTCAACGCAGAGCGCACAGACAATGGACTCCACATTCAGACAAATCCCCGAGCCAGAAAAAACACATGATCCACCCGAGTTTTTCAATCAAATCCTTTCTGTTTGGATGCCTATTAGGACTAGTTCAAGTAAAATATTCCCTCTAAGACTTGTCTCCACTTATGAGTACAAAAAACAGGCATTAATGAAAAGAGAAAAAAAAATATAAACACATACACATTCATGTCCACTTTAATAATAATAATAACAAAAAAGGAAAGAAACAGTCCAGTAAAGAATGGAAGTCCAACAGAACTGAAGAAGGAAGCGCTAATGCCTGGCATGCTGCTTCTACATCAGCCGGCGATGCTGGACAGGCGGCATCAGGGATCACAGGAGCGGTCAGAATAAAAACAAAAACAAAAAACAGAAACAGGAAAAATAAAGTGGATTTTTTTTTTTTTTAAATGGAGGAGAGACATGGAGGCTGCAGAGCGGCTATGAGATGGAGGAGATAAGGAGGGCAGATAAGCAAGAGGAGGTCCCAGTGGGGCAGGAGGGGTTGCAGCAGGGTGGTGGTCCAGTTTGGGGTTCTGCCTCAGTGGCATCTCCGTGGTGTTTGGCAGTGAGGCTTGGTGCTGCGATGGAATGAGGGTCGGGGGGGAGGGGGGTTTGCGGCCTGTAGCTGGGGGTGCAGGGCTCCGGCAGGTCTACGCTTCCCTCCACCCCTTTAAAAGGAATTCATCTGTGCGTGTGCGAGTGTGTGCGTTTATTATGACGTCTATTTCCGCGTCGGCATGTGATGACAGACGAGCCGCCTCGTGTGCGGGAGACGGGGGGGGAAGCGAAACGCACATGGACCGACACACACATGCACACAAACACAGATGCGCCAATGCGTGCAGACACACATGCACGGGCAGATACAGACGCACTGGAACGCGCACACACACACACACACACACACACACACACACACACACACACACACACACACACACACACACACACACACACACACACACACACACACACACACACACACGTTGACACACACGTTGACACACAGCAGCATGAAGCAAACCCAGTCTGAGGGGTATACAGATATGAGGAGCAGTCTCTGAGTTTGACTTGTCATGTCTGTGCGTGGATGTGATTGCTCATGCCTGTGCAGCTTTTTGTGGGTTTCAACAACGTTTATTCTGTATATGTGGCCTGTTCCCTTCTCCCAAGTCAGTCCTCCATGCGCCGGCGACGGCCACCACGCCTGACCGTGACCCCCCGCCCCCGGCCAGGGGTCAGGTCATTGTTCCAGTAAGGCCACAGCAGGGGTCGGTCACCCGGCGTGAGGGTGTCACTTAAGTCTGTCTCCGCTGTCACCTGGACAACCGTTGCTACGGTGAGCCAACGCCTTGATAAGGATGGGGCTAGAGGCTGGGGCGCTGGCGGGTGGTGTCGTAGGAGCGAACTACCTGGGACTGGGACACCACGCCGTGCTCCTCCTGAGAGAAGGCATAGCCATCTGTAGAAAGACAACAGAGGAGAAGCTCAACGGGTGCGCTGAGAGTGACAGAGCACACTAATCAACAATATAAAACACAAAATTCCATCCATTCTTCTTAGCTACACAGCAGAATAAGTCTTTGCTATTCCAGCCAAGTACAACCTATACAGGAAACGAAGAGTCATAGACGCATAGAGTTAATGAGGTTGCCAATCTTTGCTTGTGGAATCTTCCCTAAGGGCTTCGGTGAAGTTGGTGGACATTTTGACACACAGGATCCCATTTTTTAAGAGCTTCCACAGATGTTCAATAGGTGACGTGCGTGAAGAGGTAGGATTGGAACATTTTCAGCTGCCAAGGGAGAGCAGTGCATATTAGGGAGAGATGAAAGTGCATATTGTCTTACTGAAAGGTCAAGTGATGATGGCCAACGAATGGCTACAGTTGTGATGTTTTCATGTCAGTATCACTGGCCAGTCAGACTGCCATTGTTGAACTGCAGACATGCTTATTGTCCCCACAGTCACTAACTACAATGTCTGCCATCTGCTCTGCACAGCTGCAAACAAGATTCATCAATAAAAGAATCGTCCTCCATCTTTCTAATGTAAAGCGAACATGAGTAGTTGGCCACTGAAGCCTTTCAAGTTACTGTTCTGCTGTTAGGTTAATGCCTTGGTGTGGATGATGAGATCGCAAACCAGCTTCTCTCAGGTGATTCCTAACGGTTTGAGCAGATGTTTTTTGGTTGAGCCGACCAACAACTTCATCAGTGATGTCACACATTTACAAGTCACCTGGTTCATATAGTGAGGTGTGGTCTGCAGTCATGTGGCAGACTGTCTGTCATACCATGCTGTCTGAAATGATTTCTTCGTTGCGGACATTCAAGTGCCCGATACGCCCCTGATGGACATGTCGTTCTTGTGTTCTTCTCATCATCTGTGGTATTGTGCCAATTAAATAAAGCTGCAGTGTAGGATGTCCTTTAATAATATCCTTCAAACACCTAACATGCGGATAACCTCACTGGTTGAGAATTTGTCACCAATTGTACAGCAAAAAAACATTTTGTGCGCTACTGGTTGAATCCAACCCTTTTCTAAATATGGAAAAGAGACAACCCCTTCTCTTAGTTAGAACAGAATATATGCAGGCTGCATTTATAATTTCTTCAGTGGATGTTAAAATAGAAGTAACTTTTAGATGGAGATCAACAAAACACTCAAACAAAACAAACAAAAGAAGCAAGGTTTCAATATGTGGCCAAATATTGTCATAATATTGGGTACTGTCCTTTAATTACTTGTCTCTGGGCTTCATGATGTGAAACAGGGAAAAGCTTAAGCACCTGTAAAGCATTTTTAGTGCCATACAATTATTTTAACTAACTTCAAATCAGATTTGAAGTTATCTGTAAAACAAAGAAAAATAGCAGCATGATTATTTCTTCCATATTAAAACTGTTTTGGCGGCAGTATTGAGCTCAGTGTGGGTTTTTACAACTCTTCATTTCATATAATTGTGTTGAGTGAATGGAGAAAGAAGTACAGGGAAACACTAAAATTATTGCTTTTCCACTTAAGTTATAATTAATAATTACCAAGAATATTACAACAAACATTATGGTCAGGAAGATGTACACATATTGGTCCAAATTCAAAGCTCCACCTTAAAGCCCAAACACTAAACCACTAACGTCACATCTGTATTGTTAGAGTGCAAGAGTTCAAGAAGACTGAACCCACAGAGGAGGAAGAGGAAACACTATTGTGACAGCAGACTTTGTTTGGAAGCAACACATCTGCATTTAAAAAAAAAATTGGACTCATATTTTATTTTGATAGCTGCTCGGTTGATCACTCCCTGTTTGTGGCATCATAGTGTTTATGCATTGTAGAAAACTACCAAAAGCCAGGAAAACAACAAACATATGTAAACCCTATGCAGGCGTTTGACTGAACATACAAACAACTCTACAAACATGCAATAAACAGCCACAACAGAGAGCAGCCAGATGCTGTTACTTACAGATAAACAACTTGCTGGCGGCTTTGTTCCCTACAACATCCATACTGGGTTTGTGTACATATTTTGATGACAGCCACGTTTATATATCACTAATGTCACTATGAACTCTGGACAAATCTCTTGGGAAAGTCTGCAGATATGCAAACTTAAAGAAAGGGCACATAACAGCATCGAAAAATCTGCATCAGATCCGTTATGCACTAAGAGGGAACATGCCTCCAAGTTTGAGTCTGTGAGTGGAGACTGGGATTAGACCACTTTAACAAAGTGTGAGGAAATAGCTTTAAAGACTATGTGGAAGCAAGATATGGATATGGACACAGTATCTGTTTCTGCAAAGGACACTCACGTGACACCGTCTGCTGCACAGAGTTTGAGCGTCCAACGCTCGAAGGTGTTTTCCTAAAGACTCTTGTCAGCAGATGGGCTCGTTCGTTTAGACTGCAAAGAAAAGCAAGAAAGAACAAGTTATTCCACAGCTTCAGCACACAACCGCTCGATAAAAGGTAAAAAACGAGAATCTCTGCTAGTCACACGACACCACTGCTAGCTACTGCAAAGTATTTTTTAATTAAAGTAAGGATCTCTGAGTGGCCTTTGCCTCTAAGATTTCAGCTACGACTGGTGGCGGCTTGACATCTTTTTGCATCCGTGGATTCTTTGAATGTGTAAATGCATTCATGTCCTTGAGCACAGCTCTCCTTCAGGGGTCAGCACAGAAACACACTGATCGATAAGTCAACAAAATCCAAGTGGACTTAAGACCAGAAAGTTGGTAGGAGGTGGCTTTGATACTGAGTGCTTCTGACATTCAATTTAACCCAACAGTGAGCCATAAAATGCCTGCAGGGTAACAGGACATCCACAGTAAACTGTTCCTCACCCCTAGCCACTCCCCGCTCCTCTCTCCTCTCCTCTTGACTCCCTCCTTTCCAAAAAGAAGACTGGATCCTCTGTTCTGAGACCACACGCCGTCACGGCTCCTCTCCTCCCATGACCAAAAATAACTAAGTCCTTTCCAGATATTGCACACAAATGCACGCATGCACTCACACTTATTGCATTCATGTGTTTCTCTGCCATCTCATCACCATCATTGCCCTCGACAAACGCCCATTGGATGGAACTACACAGGCGGCTACGCCAGAGAGTCAACTTTTGCCTGTTTTATTTGAAAGCATACTTTTTGCACGATTATCTGCCATCGGAGACTTATTCCAAACACGAGGGCTTTCCCTGTTGCTCACTCTAGGCAGCGGTGATGATAATCAGTGGGGTAGTTATGGTTCAGAGCCAGCCTTCCCAAGGCTAAAATTTGGAACAAGCAGTCAGGAAATTCTTATAACTGTATACGACTGTTGGGAACCTTCACTGGAGTGTTTGTGGAAAAAAAAGAAAAGAAAAAATAGAAGCTCTGAAGTTTGCTCAACGAGTCTTTGGCCCAAAAGTAGGGTCTGTTAGATAGATGATTGTGCTGAGTGAATGATAAAAGACTTAAATGGTGGGTGGACAAATAAATGAAAGGATCATGCCTCAGTGCGACTCAAGTCGTCCCTTCTGCCATGATGTTTCTCTGTGGATACCTGCTGATTCAAAAAGGGCCCAAGCATGTGCTCCGTTTGAACTCTTCCCTCGAGACGCTCCTGCGCTCTACGTTTCCACCCATTCCCATGCCTACCCCCGAGACCTGCACAGGAACTACAAACACAGATGTGCTCTTTTCCATTTTGCTCCATTGCTTCTCTGCCCACCCTTGCTTCACTTTTCTGATTCTAAGCGTAGAGGACTCCAGGATCTGGTCCTGCTTCCCTGGTTTTGGAAAGCAGGGTCAGTCCAGGACGGGTCAGAGGGGGGAGTAGTTACCCGCATATCCCTCCCCAACCTGAAAACATACCTCACAATCCTCCAGCTCCTTTCAAAAACCAGTACAGCTCCAAGAAATCAGCTTGTGACTCAGTCTCATCTGACTTTGTTTTTCTGTTTTTTAAAAGAACTCATAATATCAGAGGATTATACAAATCATTGTACTACTCGTACTCACGCCCTTCACTTAAGTCCTTATGATGTTTACTTATAAATGATGCTTTAACATGTCAGCGTAATTTAAGGTTGAGGGTTAAGCAAATTTTGACAACTTAATAAGCCGTTGGATAGTTTATTCATTTATATATTGTATTTGTTGATGAAGTTCATATGTTTTAAATTTGAAACTGCAAAGTAAATTGTAACATCTAAACCAGCAACATGTCTTTGACTCCATTCTAGACCGTTCAAAGATGTTTTACTTTTAATCAGCAATTTCCATTTTAGATCTGATGAATGTATTTAAATAAAACAGAACAAAAATTATCTTCCAGCGGGTTTGAAAGGAATGTTTTTTTTAATCAAAACTGGCAAAATTGCACCATTTATCAGAGCCAGAAACTGTAAAAACAGGAAGAGTTGTTGGATCATCAACTTTCTAATGGTCCTTGAACTATTCATCTCTGACATGCGTTTGAAATATGTACCTAAATCTATGCTTAAAGTAGGGCTATTTAATCAAAATCACTTTTCTATGTCTCTCATTTTTAAAAAAATTGTCAAAAAATAAACTGTGTCGTCAAAACCATGAAACCATGAAGCCACCAGGGACTGAACTGCACTGAAAACAGTCACGGGACAAAAATTCAGGAACCTTTCAGATGAACTAGGTTGAACTGTAGGATGTGTTTACACAGAGCAGACGGGAGAAAACTATACAAACAAATATAATGCAAGTAATAAATATCTGACGACCCCCCCCCCCCATACTGGTAACATCCCTGGGTACGACTTTCTTTTTTGTAACTCATGACTGCAACTTTTTTTTACACTGCACAAAGTTGTTTTTTTTTTTTTAATTTCCCTATGCTTATAATCACTATAGTTGTGCAGTTTCCATTGAGGTGCAGGACTTTATATTGCAGTGAAAAATGAGCCTGCTGTGAGGAAAAATGTGACAGGAGCAGAAAACACTCAGAAACTGGCTGGAGTTCAGAGTATCAACATGAGGAATGGTTTGTTTGAAGAGTTTCAGTCAGGATTTAGAGCATTGATACAACAGACAAAGGAGTTCGTCTCTATGCTTGTCCTGCCAGATCAGTTAAAGGTAGTGGTGTATAAATATTGTGAAATGTTACGGAGCAGAAAAATAAAGTAGCATAAACTGTAAAAAACTCAACATCTTCATTTTACAAGTGTACTTGTGCTAAATTACCTTCCACCAGTGCAGCAAATGATCAAACCTCTACGGTCCTAAATACAGTGTATGATTTTGTTCTAAGCTCTAGGAACACCACGCACAAAGCTAAGTCACAGGAGCTACACACAGACAGTGAACACACCAGATCTGTGCAGCAACTCATCCACCTATGAAATAAGGAAGAATGGTAAAAATGACATGAGGAAGGAAAAAACATGCAAAAGTAACATTTAAGATGGGATAAGGAGGTAAACAGAAAGAAATGTGATGTCAGTTCATGAAAAACAAGCAAGAGTCACTCCAAAGCAGCATGCAATGGAGCACACGGGTCATCTGAGGTCACAGTTCACACAGTGGGACAGTGCAAACTGAGAAACTACCTCTGTGAGCACTTCTGGCTCTACGGGACCTCAGCCTTGGCCTCAGCCCTGTGGACGGTGCCACAGGGGGAATGAGTTTGTTTTAACACAAAAAGTAAGATAAAACAATGGTAATAAAACTGCTGTAACACTCAGTGAAGATACTTTGATCATCTGCATATATTTTGTCTATTAGGAGAAGTTTGGTGTACAGAAAATGAAATAAATGCAACAAAAATCAACAGAATATGCTGATTGACTGCAAAAATAAACGCATATGAGAATGCAGGTGAGATCCCATGATGCTTTGCAGCGTTCACATACCTGCGGCCGCTGGCGTCTCGAAGCACTGCAGCCCCGGGATCGACGGCTCGCGCCTCCAACTCCTGCACCTCCTCCAGCAGAGACTTCCTCACAGTGCGACGCGTGCTGCAGAGCAGAAACGAGTTCATCAGAGCCATGAAGGAAAGTCTGAGCGTTCTACTCCGCAGACATATGTAATTCATAACGTGAAGTGTGCGTAAGTGTTGACACAGACTCAATATGGGTTATGTAAACGCTTCTGTTAAGTCAAATAGTCTCTGTATGGATTTCCCATGTATTTATATTAAGTGCGTTCTACTTACGCCGTCCAAGCAAAGTCTTTGAGTAAACACGCAGTAGGCACCAGGACCAGGCCCAGCCAGAAGTGCCAGCACTGCATCACCCTGCCAGCCTGCAATGACAACACACAGGCCCCATTTATTTTCACTCGTATATTAATTCAAATGGAGGATTAAGTCATTTTTCTCAGCAACGGGGACACAGAACCACATGTGGCGGAGGCTGAGATAAATGTAAGTCAAAGCACAGTGAAAAGCCACACAGAGCATAAAGAGAGACACTGAGCCAAAGCTGAACGCTCCTAATGTTAGTCAAACATATTTAAGAGCTTTCTCACAGCTCACGCCTGCACCACAAACTGGTGTTAGCACGGTGTTCCCATAGCTGTCATACAAACCCTCTATGATGCTGAATGATAAAAATGCTGGAGAGCGACCGCAGATCCCCCCTACCTGTCTGTGCAGTCCAGCTGCAGCCGGCCTCGTTGATCTCTGACCCCTTTCTCGCTCTGTCTCCAGGGATTAATCATGCATCTAACCACTGTCTCAATTTGTCAGTCTGTCTGTCTCCTTGCTTCTTCCTCCCACACACGTCTTTCTCCCACCAATCTCCCTCTTTCACAACTTTCTTTCATCGCAAGTGACTGTATCTTCTGTTGCTTGTCCTCGCCTGTTACTGCAAATCCTTCCAGTTTCTCATTATTACCCAACATCTCTCTGGTTTGGTTATCTGCACGAGCTCTGGAGTGTTTCACAAGCCTTTGTCTCGAGGCATTAGCGGCTAAGCCAGCAGTCGCAAACTCTTTATGCGCCGTGACGTCCTTAACTTGTTCTATTTTATTACCCATCTAATTGGTTTCCTGTGTCCCCAGTTTGTATCCGCAGATATAGAGATGGTCTGGTTCCCAGAGGAAGAGGTCACAGGGAAAACGAATCAAGACAACCTCTGCAAAATATCCTCTGGAGCAGCTGGAATCATAACCAACCGGACTCACACATACTTAATGTCTCTGCCTGTGACAACACCTACACACAGAGAAGCATTTTTATAGCGCTGGACACCCAGTATATCACACGGTCTTTATGTGCTGTGAGGATCGCAGCATGACAAACGATTTTCTCCGTTTTCTCACAGCCACAGAAACAGACTGCTGACCTCCGCCACTTTGCAGACAACACATAGCGCAAATAATTTCACACACGCAGTTGCTGTGAGCAGAAATATACAGCTCTTTTCCATGCCGCGTCCCCCGTGAACAGATGGAAATACAGATAGTGGGAGCTGAGGAAATAAGAGAGGTAATAGGGTAGTTAGGGGGGACGATGGAGGGTTTGGGAGGGGTGACTGTCTCCGACCATTCCCCAGTTAGACTGAGCAGCTGCAGAGATATTTGACCGCATTCCTGATTTCTGACACAAATTGAATTAATGGGCTGAGGGGAGTTGAGACGGGTCTATTCCATTCCCCTACCCGCTCAGTGGGGCACCTCGTATCACTCCCGCCTTCACCCCCCAACTCTAAAATGAGTCTCTCAATTAAGGGGATCCCATGTATGCTCTCCTCACCCCCACTGGACTCTCATCACCATCACCAGCAGCAGCAGCAGAAGCAGCAACAGCCCACCCTCTTGAGTCAACACCTCCGCAGTAAGAGAGCAGTAAAAGACCGGGGCTCGGGTGACATGCAGCAGGTGCGGGAAGCCTGGTGAGAGGGGCATAAATTTCCCACTGGGGGGGCTCCAGCAGTGCCGACGTGGAACACCCAAGAGGTGAGTCTCGTAGGCGCCATGTATTTGCAAACCAAGAAGAAGTAGAAGGGAGGGGCAGGTGATGTTGCAGAGAGGAGATGTAGCAGGAAGGGGCTATTTTAACCCCCCATCAAGCCTTGTTATTGAAATGGGTGACACATGTTTACAGAGAGCGACTTGCCTGGCCCAGCATGTCGGGGGCGATGGGAATGGTGGGCCAGATGGCGGAGTAGACGGCGAAGAAGAGCATCCAGAGCACCATGCTTCCCCATACCGCCAGGTGGGAAAACTAGAAGGAAGAGGAGGACAAAGACGAGGAAGAAGTAGAGGAAGAGGGAGTTTGGGATTGGAAGAAGATTAAGAGGCAGAAAAGAGAGACAACATGAGGTCAAATAGTTAACATACAGCTCATCCGAATATAGACAACCTTTCCCTCCCTCCTTCCTCTGTCTTGGGCCCGCTCTCTCTGTGATCTGCTGTAAACGGACACTGTGTGAATTCCAGTGGGACTCTGCTTCATTACTGCCAGGCTGTTGTGTGGACAGCTGAACGGACAAAGGTGTCAGAGCCTTTCAGTCCATCCTGCCAGTCTCCCTCTCTTCCATCACAAACCAAATAACGTCACGGCTTGAGCTTCTGTTGCCCTAAACTCCACATCCACTTCTGCTAGTGTTATTTCAGGACTACCAGTTGAAACCACATGCTTAGTCACACGCTTAGATTTGTTTATTTATTCTTTGTTCAGATTTTTTCCGTGTTTAAACCATAATTTTGTTTTTATAGTTTTTTTTTCTAAAGGCAAAGTTCCTGCCTACGTGCACTGCAAACATCTAACACTGTGAGTTATAGTATGACATCTGTTCTATGTGTTATATCTTGTATGTATTAACACTAAACAGCAAGATTTTAATGCATGCTAACGTTGCTAGTGTGTGGGGTATCAGTGCTTCAATCATGATGTGTGTTGATGGTCCAGAGAAACAGCACAGGCAATTTGTCACTAATTAGAAGGAGTAACTTTGTGCAGTCTGGGTTAAGGCCAATTCAAGATTTCTGCATGATCGATATGGATTTTGAAAGCAGCCGGTGGACATACATGTGGTTCTATTCATACTACAACAATTGGGACTCCTGTGGATGTCGATGAAAGGGTGGCTGTGATATTTTTTACAGGATACAGCAGGTAGATACAGTGGATGGACGAAGCGTAGGATATCTGGAGAATTTAGAACCTCAGACTGTCTTTGGGCTCTGTCGTGTTTGAATCAAATCAAAGCTCCTCCAGTCCAGCAGCAACTACTTCAATTGCAACTCTTCTTATACTTGATTCTAAGGGTGTTGATGGTGGAGAAAAATACCTCATGCAGAGTCTTTCTATAAAAGAATTTGTCTTGAGCAGCATTTGTTGTCCTGGTACATGGACATTCAGAGTGCAGACAGTCCACATGGTTGCAAAGGGGTCTGCATGAACCCCCATTAAACTTACATTGTTCACTCTTACAGACACACAGAAAGGATCAATTGGACTTTTCGTGTTATCACTGCCAGTAGCTGCATCTTTCCTTCGGATTCTGTCTAGTTTTAGCAAACAAATCTCGTGCTGTGTAGTAAGTATTTTTTATAACATACGACGTTTTGGTAAATTGTGGTGTCTGCACGCTTGATTATTTGTTAATGGGATAACCGTCGACAGAAAATGGGACTGGGCTGAAATTTATACCAATAGATTATACATGGTGTTGCTGCTGAATAACCACACTGGGTTTATGTAACCTGAACCACAGTGTGCTTGAATGAACCATATGGTACACAAGAACCAACAAGCGCTGAAAGTCCAGATCCACTCAAGTTGTATAAAATTGATATTAACATTTATATAATTAAATTACAGCTATTACATTAATTTTGACAGAACAGCAACACCTTACATAATTGGGATTTGACTAACAATTACCTTTGCTGTAGTAATTAACAGTTTTTTCTCAAAAAAATAGGAAAAACACCATTTACAAATTATTAAAGCACCCAGTGATGTCTTCAATTACCTCGTTGAAACTGCAATCCAAAACCAAAAGATGTCCAATCAGTTCTAAAATATGATAAAGAATAGCAGCAAATCTTTATATGTAAAGCAGAAAACTGAGAATACTGGGTATCTGTAGCTGAAAAATGACTGAAATGATCAAGTGATTATTAAATTAGTTCTATATCTTCTTCTGTTGATCATAAATGATTTATCTATGCAGCTCTACTATATAATTTTATCATGTAATGACTTGAATAGAACAGTCTTTGAAAAGAATGAGGATGAAGAAGTAAACTATGTTAAATTAAATCAGTTTAGCCACTACATTTCTGTATTTATTGCTCATTTAACAGATGGTAATGCCACTGTTTTCTGTTGTTATTCTCCTTTACTACTCTTTGTCTGAGCAGCTATGACGCCCTTTCATTCACTGCAAGTTTATGCCATATTCTGTGTAAATGCCTTTGACTGACGTTTTCCGAGTTCTTTTTTCAAATTCACGTTTGAAATAAATACTGCACGGGAGCAATGGGTTAAAAAAAAAATGCAACTACCGGTACATGTGAGCTGGTTGGAAGAAAAAGGTGCAAGCAACTGCAGTTTGAGAAACCTCAAACCTCCACCACAAGATCAAGGTACACCACATCTTTTCCCATGCCTTTCCTGACTATGAAGCATTTAGAGCAGGTAATATGAAAAACCTCACGCTGAAAGTCCTCCTCACAGAGCGGCCCACCCTCAGCCCTCCTCTTTATTTATCAACGGTCGAGTAAAATACAGCACATGTGCTGTGGTGCACTGAGAGTGTGTTAATGTTCCTACCCTGGTCCAAGCGGTGGTCTCCATTCCAGCCTTCAGACACACTGTAACTACAACATACTGCACGCACACACACACACACACACACACACAGAGAGAGAGAGAAGGGGGTAAGCAAACTTAAAGAAAAAAAACCCCAGAGAAACCAGATTAGTTCACTGGCGACTGTGGAGATAATAAACATTAATGTTATATCGTAAACTCAGCAATGTCTGTTAAAATACTCTGGACCCCCACATGCCTCCGTTGTAGTCTGCATATACACACGCACAACACAACAAATAAACACGTCTGACATTCTCAAGACACTGCAGGGAGTAAAATGATAGCGAGAGTGTGAGATGGAGAATAAAGATGGATGAATGTGGAGGGGAGACAGTCTGGCTAGACGGGACTAGATTGACTGGAGACTCATCAGGGCTCTGAGGAAGCTGCACAGAGCCGGTGTGCACACAAAATTGTGTGCAGATGCCAAAAAAATGCACAAAACTGCATGCCAAACGACAGAAAGAAAAAGAAAATACACGCACAGAAAATACACGCGACATACTTACTGTGTAGACCATATTTCCCACAAACAGGTAGTCATTTCCCTGACCGTTATTGAAGGGAGAATCTGCAGAGAACATTTGCACAAATCAAGACAAAGTGTCGACAACAGAATAATGGGCTGTGAAAGAACTACTAGCGGGAGTCACTCACCGTGCTCTAACATTTTGAGCGGAAACCAAAAGAGAATAATTGAATGAATCAGTGCATTGATACAGTGTCCCCAGAACACCTGGATGGTGGAGCAGACAGAGAGAAGAGGAGGGGAGAAAATGGTGGAAAACAAGTCAGTGCAAACGAATGCCAAAGCACATATATGCCCCCCCAGTCTCCCACACACATAAAAACATACAAAAACAGCAATTCCTCACAGTAACACACAACTTCCACTGTGTTCGTGCCATCAGAAGTGCCCTCCTGTACTGTATGTACACACACACACTCATACAGTAGCTTGAGCTGCTGCTGTACGCTCTAAAATGAAAGACTTCCTTATTCTGGCACTATGAATCTCATTAGGTCGCCATAGAAACACCCCAGAGTCCATGCCACCCTTGTTTACTCGCTCAAGTCCCAAACAAACAGCTGGAATCACTCATCGCATCGCAAAGATCCAGAAGTTGAATGCAGAGTATGAAAAAAAAATGACAGATTTAGCTTTGATTTGAGATCTGTGTGCGTGTGCATGTACCTTGGTGTTGAAGCCCTCGGCGTTCTGGGTTATTCGGTACAGCTGTGGGAAGCGGAGCATGTTCTGCTGGCTGCACGGCCGGTCGAAAATCCCCAGAGTGAACGGAGGCAGTGCAGTAAATATCTGCAGCATGGGGAAGACGCACACGCAGCCATTAAATCACAGGAGGACAGGCAGACATATGCTTCAACCAGACGGACAATCACGGTTCATATCAGAACTGTAGAAGGAATTCCATGAAGTTATAAAAAAACGGGGAGCCTGAAGGCATCTGCCGTCTGTCAGACGTTAAGTACACCTGGCAGACACCAGAACGCATAGAAATGCACTCTAATACATGCAAAGAAACATCTCTGGCATGCCGAAAGAGCAGTGACAAGAAGACAAAGCATGTGATTAAGAGACAGAGCGAGAGATAAATATCCGCTGAGTGAAAGCGGGAGAAGGGGGTGAGACTGAGGGAGAGATGGAAGAGATGGAAGAGAGGGATACTCACCACGTTGTAGAGGCCTATACACCAGCGCTCAAACAGGATCTGGCCAGAGAAGCCGTTCACAAAGGCGAACCAGAGCTGGGACACAAAGAGAAGGATGAGAGGGGATGAGAGGGACAATAGTGGAGGTGAAACTGCGAGTGAGGGTGGAAGCAGCAGGGCGAGACGGACACGCATTTCTTTACTAAAGGATACGGACACATGACAAAATTAGCTTTGCAGAGCATAAGACTGAACATAGTGATTCATGTGGCAACCCTGTATCAACCCTCTGAAATCCAAAACGGAGAGCCAGAAAGTGTAAAAACAGAGACACTGTCAGGTTTTCAACTTTCCAATGATCCCATCTGTGACTTGGCATTCCGTCGGGGAAATAAACCAAATCGAACCCTAAAATCATTTCATCAAAATCACTTTATTCTACTGGTCTCTTTTAATAAACCACCCAAAATAAACTATTTACTCTGAGTGGATTCTGCAAAAAAAAAAAAAAAAAAAAGTGCTCCTTCGTGCAGCTGTGGAAAATCACGGACTTTTCAGCTAAATTGGGCTGAAATGAAGAGCAGACAGAAGACAAGTAAGGAAACAAATTAAGAATGTAAGCTGTAAAATGTACACGGTATGTAGAGTAACTATTTTTTGTATATGTAGTTATGGCACTTGGAAAAAGACTATGTTGATTCCAGGTTTTCTCAAGTTTTGTATAAAGAATAAAACAAACATTACTTTAAAAAAAAAATTATGGCATTCTGTACAAAAACACATTTCTGAGCTCTCCCTACTTCTAGCTTTGGTTGTGCTGTTTCCATAGAGGTGCAGGACTTTATATTGCAGTGAAAAACATCCTAAAGTGATTAAAAATGTGACGGGAGCGAAACAAAAACAACCAGAAACTGTTTGGAGTTCAGAGTATTAATATTTAAATACAAAACATCCTCAAACAATTGTCTCTGCAGCTCCATTTTTAATCAATCAATGTTTTTAATCAATTCTTAATGCAGACGCTGGCCAGTGCTGATGTCACTTTCTGTCTTTACAGAGGTAAATTTACTGAAACTCACTGTTTAAATGCAACTCCGGCCTAGAGTAAATCTTCATTAATGCCTTAATGCACACACAGCAGACGCTGGCTGATCTGAGGGCAGATAGGGAAAAGGTTTGGGGCCTCTGGTGGGAGTTGTGGCATTCCTGGGGCATACAGTGGAGCATACAGCCTTGGGGTGAGGTCACATACACAAAAACACACTCGCACACACACTCCCATCCCCCTTGTTCTGTCTCCACTAAGTGGACAGAGACCGTCTCCAACCTTTGGCCCAGAGCGCTCTGCTGGAAGCCAGTTACGTGAGATAATCATGGAAACACACATACACACATACACACACAGACAGCGGCAGCGTGAGCGGGACGCTGGACTGCAGACTGCGGCTCCCAGGAGGACCTGCACCTGCTGGCATCCTTAATGTGACACAGAGGGGTGAGGTGGGGGAGGTTTGGGGGAGGTGGGAGCGAGCACAGCTGACAAATACCCCTCATAACAGGCAGGCCAGGGGCTCCAGTGTGCCGCTCAGTCGCACACAGATGAAGCCCTTCCATCATTTCTGACTCACATTAATTCACCCTCACCATAACGACAACTTTAATCCTCACTTTAACCTTAAAATAAGTCGTCACGCTTAATAATTCATGTTATTTACGCTACATAGTGTGACTGAGTAAACAGATTTATGTCCCCACAACACGAGTAACACAAGTACACACACACTGCCGTCGACCTTTGGAGCCAAGGTCTCGTCACTGCTGAGCTAAACACACTTCTTTACGTGTGTGTGTGTGTGTGTGTGTGTGTGTGTGCGCGCGCGCGTCCAAAAGAGACAGAAAGCAGACACCAGAAGGGCACCTCGTCCATCACCGTCAGGGATGTCGGCAAACAGCTGCAAAATGTCTCTGTTAATGTAACTGTGTGTGTGTGTGTGTGTGTGTGTGTGTGTGTGTGTGTGTGTGTGTGTGTGTGTGTGTGTGTGTGTGTGTGTGTGTGTGTGTGTGTGTGTGAGAGAGAGAGAGAAACAGACAGGGTGTGGTGCTGGGGCTCTTACCTCTATTATGTAGAGGACCACATTCTTATAGAAACAGTAGAGGATGCACTTTGTGACCCGGTTGTAGCTCCAAGCCCCGTGGACCAACAGGAGCTTCTCTAGGTAGGAGAACTGTTCATAAAAAAAGAAAAGAGGGCAGAAATATTTCTTTACTTGGAGGAAAAATGAAGGCTAAAAGGAAATGTTAGAGACAGAAGTTGGACACAGTGTGCACCAAGAATGTGACTGAGAGAAGAGACAGTTGTGGCTCGCTGACAGAGATAAGTTGTGCAAGATGCCCAGAGGCAATGAGATAATCAGCACAAACAGTGAAAGTGACAGAATGCGTCAATGTGAGAGAGACAGACACAGAAAAGACAAGACTCCAGAGTAATGAGGACATGGAGAGATGTTTTTGTCATAATAGACACTTAAAAGAATACAAGCAATGTATTTTTACTGTCAATATAGTGGGTTAACCACAATGTTTTTATTTAACACTCTGAACCCCAGAAACCACTGACGGGTTTCAAAGGAATGTTATCTATAAAGAGAGAGAAATAATGCCAAAATTACACAGAAAATTACTGCAGAAACAGAAAAAAAATCTTGGATTTTTCCATTTTTTGATGGTTCTTGAACTAATCATCTGCTATCAAATAGCTTCAAATCGACAAATTTCATCGGAATCCATCTCATTTAAGAATTTGCCAAAAATAAACTGTTTGTACAAACCAGATTCTATAAAAAGCAAAATATTCTGTGCTCCTCTGTGCAACCATGAAGCCATTCAGCTTTGACCAGCAGTCACAAGATGAAAATTCAATTTAACTGTAATTGTTTTTTCTTTTTAAGATTTATGGCATTATAAAAGCGTCACACTGCACAAACAACAATTTGGAGTCTTCTCTACTTCTAGCCAATGAGAAAGGGCAGGACTTTATAGCCTACAGTGAGTAAACATGTGACAGGTTAGAAAAAACACCTAGACGCTGCTTAGGGTTCAGAGAGTTACTGATTGAAATAATTTGGGAAAGTCATAATACAGAAAGGGGAACTTTTTGTGCAACTATTTCATGAGATAGTTTTGTAGTAGAGAAACTTCCAAAAGTTTCAAAAAGACTTTGCGTTTTCTAATTTGCAAAAATACATTTATTCACAATATTTCTGTGCTTGATCTTTATCATGCACAGATTTGACAAGTTCGACAGAGTGCTGGAGTCTTCTTAAAGTTATACTAAAATAATAGATAATAACATCGACAGCATCATCGTTTTTAATAATAAATGTTCAAATTTAAACATTAAATACAACCACTACCCTTTTTAATGGTTTATATATGCAACAGGAAAACTAATAAACTATAATCTGTATTTGATTTCAGTGTAAATGCTTGTGACAAGCTGTGTGTTTAGATTGAAAAGATGATACTGCACTGATCCTTGTCAATGAATTCTCTCTTCAGTCGTTCCCTGAGGGAGGGTTAAAGATCAGGATGAGCTGAAAAGTAAGCAGTGGCCAGTCAACCAAACATGCGTCCCCTCTACTCATGAATAGCCTGTAATATTTTGGGATGTCTGTTATGTGTCTTCATCTACCTGTGCAATGGAGTAGTCCGAGGAGTTGGTGGCCTGCATGCCCTCGTTGCCGCTGATCCCGACTCCGACGTGAGCCGTCTGAATCATCCCCACGTCGTTGGCGCCGTCGCCGATCGCCAGCGTGATGGCCTTCACGTGCTTCTTCACCATGTCCACAATCTCGGACTTCTGCAGCGGAGACACTCTGCAGAAACAAACAGAGACGGTCGGTTGTTACTAAATGCACACATCTGGCTGTACTGGGAGAAAATTAGAGGTAGGGAGACGGCGAGATTAAAGAATATCTCAGGGAAGTAAGAAAGCAAGAAATAAACACAGCAGTCATTTAGAATAAAGCCTGGGAAACTACAAGTGGGAAAGAGTTGAAAGGGGGAAAAAAAAAGATAAATGAGCGGCTGGCAGAAACACACACACACACACACACACTCTCTGCAGCGCTCTGTTTACTGCTCTTCACCTGGTATTAGGAAACAATGATTCACTGTTCTGCTAATAAGATTCTGTGCAGCCCACTTGTGATGTGCTCGTATGAGTTTGTGCATGTGTTCAGGGACCTTCCAGTGGTACTCCACCCTCTTGACCTGTATCACTAATCCTCTCTCTGTAACCAGTTCTGTCTCTTCACTGACAATGGAGAACCGACGGAGGCTCCATTACACACTCTCCCCCCCGCCTCAAGGCCACTGAGAGAGGATGGTGAGGCGTCGTGCTGCTTTTTCTGAAGCACTGCGCATCTGTTTTTTTTTTATGGTGCCATGTACATCTGTGGACAAATGAGAGAGGCTCCATGCAAAGCCACGGATCCGATTCCCTCTATTGTACTGGTGTTCTGTTTGGCTTCACTAAAGAGGTCTTGGATGTGGTTTTTCCTCATAATCCTCCGTTTCCTCCCCCACCTGTCATGAAAGAAGCTGTGGCAGCTTTAGAATTGTGTGAGGCAATTTTTTTTTAAAGGACTATTGTGTGTTTTAGCTCACTTGAATGTGAATAAAGCATAAATAACAATTAATATCCACAAATGAAACTTTGAAGATAAAGGCGGCTGCTCCGGAAATATTGATTGTATCACTTAAATGCCTTTTTAGACATTAACTCTTGTCTGTTAATGTGATGGAAAGCAAACATGTCAGCTTCACATCTGAATGACTCCGCTCATTTTAAAGAAAAAGCTTGAGTAGGTCGGAGCCTGGTGACATTTCATTTTCAACATGGTACAACCCTGAACTGCTTCAAATTGTATTTGGAGAAGCCTTTTTGCCACATTTCGGCACCAACGTTGATCGAAAAACAAGCCTAAGAGCACAAAAGACACAGAGCACTGCCAAAATCACACACAAAAAAAGATGAAATGTCCATAAAACTTGAGACAAGACTAATGAGGCTCAGCAAGTGTTGTTGCTTTCAACTGTTTGAATTTCCTTTCAGTTTATAAAATATCAGAAGCAGGCTCCATAAACCAAAAGAGTGACATGTATTTATTTTTGCATAAATTCCTAAATTGCTCACAACATGTCCTACTAGGATGTAACAGCAAGTCAGACTGTTTGCTTTGTTCACATCAGACGGAGTCACAGTTTATGATCTGCAGCTAAATCATTTGTTAAACGGCAGCTGTCCTCAGGTTTTCATTTTACTGTTAGTACAGTAGTCGTTAGATTGTGAGCCCACATGGGAAGAACTTTTAGCATTGAGGAAACCATAAATAAAATATGCTATGAGTTATTTTGACAGCTTTATAAACTTGCTGTCAGTTTACATGTGCAGTCTTTTGTTCATTAGTATTCGATGCGACACGTGAAGTTCTGTCAAAGCTCATGTGTACGAGAAATACAAACACTGAATGTCTGAATGACCCTGTGATTAACTTACATGTGTAAGTGATCCATATCTGAATGACAGAAAGCTGCCACTTTAACAGACTGGTGACGCAGTAATGTCACATATCCCATTGGAAAAGGGCTGTAATCGTACCCAGCAGATGGAGTTTATACGATCTAAGTTTCTCTTTTGTCAAGCCATTACAAGATTTTTATCATCCTTCCTTTAAAAAGAATTGGTATAGTACCACTTTATTTGTGTACTTCAAAGAGAGGAACACCGTATCAAGGAATGATCACGCTTGGTGATTTCAGAAGGAGGCTGCTTGTGTGGGAAAAATCCACACACACTGTTTACATTCTCACAAAAAAAAAATTGTACTGGACACAGGCACTAAGACTGACTTTATCTCCACTTCTGTTTTCAAAACATGCTTTGTGTGGGGAGACACGTCTACAATACGTCATTCACATACACATACAGCAGCTAAAGTGTCATTATCACCTGCAGCCTGTACAGTGAAAACAAATATGTCTCCAAAGGTGGAGACACTGGAGAAAACTGACACTGGGACTGGGACTAAAGCTGCACAACAAAGCAACTCATATTTCCCACAGTACAGGATTTGCAACTGTAGAAACACATGTACAGTGTGGGAAAAAAATACGTTTTGCAGCATCTTAGATGGGATGTTTGTGCTTTGTATAAAATGCAGTGTTAATTTATCACACATTTATACATTAACTGGCATCATTTGAAGCTAACTTAGGAGTTTAAAGAGGATTTTTTTCGAGGCCAGCTACTTTAATAGTTAGTGGAAAGTAGCCATTGGCTGCTTTAGAGGAGATTATTAAATATTTATACTGCATATCCCTGATTATAGTGATTACGTGAGCCTCAGTGATACATTAGGTGATAGTAATTTGAGTATCAACACTAGACTTACAGTGTTGTCAACATATTAAGCATTTCTTAGAGGGAGGAGGTGCCATCTTCATGACGGCTGAGCAGATGCAGTGAATTTCTACCATCAATGCTCTGATAACACCATATTAAATCATGTGCAGCTGCATGAGCCATCACACGCAAACGGAAGACAGCATGATGATACGACAAAATCAAATTATGAGCAGATGTACGGCCCTGCAGACACACACACACGCACATCTGACCGGCGCCCACAGGTCCTAAAGATGGTCTATCTTCTATGAATATGTAAGCAGGATCATTTCCTGGTCAAGCTGAAATCACAGAGCTGGGTGGTCTTCATACATTAGGCATGTGCAAAATCACACACACCTCTCACACACACCCTACCACGGGTTATTTGCAAGGGGAAAACCTCAGAGAGCGTTTTGGCCTCTGTAGTCCCCGCTGAAGGATGGGATCAACCCCTGCTCTTTGTTTTTCCTGTTTCTGCATCTGAAGTGTGTCTGCCTGTGCGTCTCTCGGCCTCTGACCACAAATCTCTCTTCATCTCTCCCTCTCTGTGTCTCTCTACCTTTCCTCTAAACACTGCTAACAGTGTCCGGGATTGTGTAAAGTGGAGTTGGAAAGATGAAAGGCTCCCAGTGCTCTTCACGGTGGAACTGAGCAGAAAATAAGCAGCCGCTAAGTCCTCCTATAAACAAACGCACAGTGAAGTCAGGAACCCAAGCGTACGAGTGCACTCGACTCCGCCGGCCCCCGAGACACACAAACACGCATGCATTCCCACACTTTGAAGCATCACACACATACAGTAGGTGAGAAACAGCCTCGCAGACAGCTTCACACTTCTAAGTCAAAGCTATGTCTCTTTACACACAGGAACCTTATTTACAGGGCCGTGGCTGTACATAACCGCTCATTACAGGAATCATGTAGAGCACTGGTTCCCAGCATAAGGGTCGGGACCTCCCAAGGGGTCATAGGATGCATCTAAGGCGTCATGAGTTGATTACAGGGAAGGAAACAATGCTAAATTAACTGTGCCACATTTTTTGGCTCTAATCTTTGCGTTTTTATATCCTGTTTTGCTCCAGCTCATCAGGAATGTAACAATTATTAAAATTAAAGAGTCTGAGCAGCTCAACTGTTGGCTTAAGCATTCCTTGGAATTACATTTTTGTTTTGTGTTGAAGGGTCACATGCAAGGGTGTCTATTTGTTTGAGAACCAGAGTGCACCTTTGATGCATGTGCACGGTTACGTTGTGGCTCATTTGCGCGGCTACAGTGGCAACTATACATACATCAGTCAACTCTAGCTGACCACGCGATCAGACGTCAGTCCGACCGCACGAATAGTTCATAAAGTCATCATGTGCAGCTCATTTATTTACAAAAAGAACAAGTTAAATTTCATCTAATGGATCATTTCCATATTGTCTCAGAATGATGTTCCCTGTCAAATGAAAATTATATGGTACACTGCACGCCGACAGTCTTATTAGGTTATTTTTGTAAATAAACCCGACTTCCGACCCAAACATGGACTCTAGAAATAATGGAGATAAATGAGCTGTACAGATTCAAATAAGGGCTTCAAAGTAGTAATTTTTTTGCATTATTATTCTTGCCTTTTTAGCCGTTCCAAAAAATGAAAGGATATTTTCCTGCTTTTTCATCTTTACTAGTCAACATACAGCCCAGCGGAAAAACGATTTAATTGACTGTGTCGCTCAAAGGAAACCGGCAACTACCAGCAACTTTAAAGGTGGAATGTTTTCATGAATTAATGAACACTTTAAATGTCAGTATGACAACCGTATTTGTTATTGCTGGTTCTCTTGCTTGACCCATGCTTTAGTGATGATTGAACTTTCAAGAGCATAAAAATGAATATTAGTTTAGAATTATGCAAATTGTGAATATTCTATTTCCTCTCTTGAAGAAAAAAAATAATGACATGTAGTTATAGTGTGCTCTGGAATCATTGCACCTATTAGTTACACACCCAAAGAGGTTTAGAGGGACAGAACAACATCATGAAACACAGATATCAACTAAAATCAGTGCTTTTTTCCTGATTTCTAAAGTATTTTTGCTCTTTTTCTAATTTTAAAGAGAGCCAATTGTAGCCAGTATCTGTACAAGAAGTAACCGCTCATTTAAAAGATGATCTAAAACTGGAAAAAAGACGGTGATGGGCTTAGCAGGCCAATCTTGGTATGCCTGGAACACACTAATGAGGGTTAATTTGGTCTGCAACAATTAATTTTCATCACCAAGCTCCAGCCAAAGAAGAAATGGAGGAATTCGGAGAGAAAAAGATGCACAGAGGATATAAAGAGTGAAGGGTACAGGAAAGGAAGCTGGAGGCTGTTTGCAAGGCCTGTGAGATCTGAGTCCGGATATGGCTCGGATATGCAAGGGAGAGTCGATTACCTCCCTCCTGGCTACACACACACACACACACACACACAGACAGACAAAAGACGAGTGGAAACTCTTTTGTTTAACATCACAGCTGGTACCGAGTGGAACATGACCAAAGAAGGCAACATGCAGTAAACATTATATGAACGGAGTGCACTTTGTATCAATGGAAATGTCTAATGGCAATGTGCATGTGTGTGTGTCAGTGCCCGGTCCAGTGATCCCATCCGTGAGTCATGACATTTCCATGCATCGTGCTGTATTACATTACTCCTGACAGACTTTCATCATCCTCATTCATTTGCTGACCGTGGGCAACCAGCAACCTTTACGAACTGACGCAAACACAGGTATGCAAGCCTGCAGACGGACACGCACACAATTTCTGTCTTTATCACGCACACAGTAGAGCTACGATCAATCTGTTTTTGCATGTGTTTGTATACATTTTTAATTCATAGGCGCACAACTTGGACATTTAGTTTCTTTAACCCTCCTGTTGTCTTCATTTACCGGCACCAAAAAATATTGTTTCCTTGTCTGAAAAAATTCAAAAATTTAGAAAAAAAAATCCTCAAATTTCTGAAAACTTGCAAAACCTTCAGGAAGAAAATTCCAATAGTGTCTTAAATGTTTTATTTTTTTTAAATCACCCAAATTTGGCATGAAAATTCTTGTAAATATTCTCAAAAAATTAGTAAAAATCTTCCAGAAATTCCTAAAAAAATATCTAAAGTGATGACATATATATCAGTAAAACTTCTAATATTTTCTTTAAGAACATTCACAAAATTTTTTTTATCAAAATCCAGCGAATTTCGCTGGATTTTCGTTGATTTTTTTGTGAATGTCCTTAAGAAACATTTTTAGCATTTCATTTTTTCCACCAAAAAATATTCAAAGATTTCCCAAAAATGTTGAAAATGTGGACATCAGAAGTTTCACTGTGAAAATATAATTTTTTTTCCACATTTTCAAACTTTAAAACGGGTCGATTTTGACCCACAGTACAACAGAAGGGTTAAACTTAAAGGACCTTTACAGCATTTTTTTTACCTGAGCAGGACAGAAGCTTGCAGGTATGTTTTCATCAAAGGTATAGAGTGTGCAACATTCAACCCCAGTTACATAATGATGCACAACAAAAGAAACAGCTAAGAACCAAGGGTGTGACTTTGCAGGATGAAATATTGCATTAAAAACTCTTTAGGGAGCGTGAAATTGTCACTATGCGGATATGCTCTCCCTTTTTATTCGTGCAGTGGGACTTTCCCACAAGAGACCAATGATCCAACATATCTGTTAAAGTGTTTCTTATACAGTGTGCTTGTTGTCTTGACAGATTAAAATTCCAGACTTTGTCTAGACTCCTGTCAGCCGGATTTGTTACAGTTTTTCAGTCAGAAGACGTAAACTTCGTCCACGTTGCCGTTTCCTATGAGTTTAGGGTGTGCTTTCGTGAGATTTTCACATTCATGGTACTTTTGCGGGATTAAGTAAATTTCACCAGATATTTTCCAACAGAACGAAATTTCATCAGACATAAAGGCATCTTATTTTCATTTTCAATTATTCCATGAGCTACATCATGGACAAAATGTGATTAATATATTGTAACGGCACCACAAAGGAAAACTTAAACAGTAACTAAGTTAAAACACTAAAATGCTTTATGAATTCAGCATCTTTCCAATCTATTCCAGGTATTCTGGACCAGACAATTTAGTCTGATTATGCATGTGTCAGTGTGTATGACGAATGAGTTTTCTGTACCGGCAGCAGATGACAGCTTTGCAGGATAACGCCAAGTCGAGGAAGGCCTGGCGGAGCTCGAAGGACAGGGCGTATTTCAGCGTCTGGCCATCGATGATCAGCGCCAGCTCGTTTTCTTTCCTCAGAGAGTCGCCGAGGGATGAGCAGTGAGTTGTGAGCGTGGCACGAGTAGCCTGCAAGAAGACACAGAAGGGAGCATTTAGGTCTATATTGAATTTCTTCCCATCAAGAAAGAATGACTGTAGCTCCCCCTTCCCCAAACAGAGGTTTTCACACATAGCGCTCCATCTTGAACATCTTTTCTGCAGATATCTTAAATTAGCAACACACAAGGCTTAAGCATATATCGAGAAATGTTGTTAGCTTACTGTAAAAACCTAACCTCTAACCCCACCACGAGTGCCAACAATCTTAAATCTGCTTCCCAACTAAACATAACTCCAAATCCGACACAGAAAAGGACTCTTCTTCTGACCAGATTTTCAGGTTTTATGCTTTTTGCGGCTTCACAAAGCGGTGAAAATACAAATCACACACATCAAAACACACAGACCAATTTGCTGAAAGGTCAAAACCACTCCAAGTAAATGGAAGACACATGCTCCTGGTTGCACAGTTTGCTTTCATCTGGGGGAAACAATCTGCTTCTGTGCACACTAAACAATTAAGAATGCCAATATAAAGTTCACAGTCGCTCCACATCATCACAACATGCTGACGGTACGAGGACCTGAAGGCATGCTCAACCATGCGGGGAAATCTTAAATCTGTTTTGGGAAAGCAGCAACATATTGTGGAGACAAAACCAGAAGATAGATAAAAGATAGATAAAAGACTAATGACGTAGCAGAGAAAAATACATCATTCATGTGTAACTGCACAGTCTAAGCGTGTCTGTGTTTGTTTAAATGCCAGCTCGCCTGCAGGGCAGTAGTTTGGGGCAGTTTTGATGGAGCTCTTGATAATAGAGGAACAGGGATTAATAGAGAAAATAAACAACCCACAGAGATGTAATGAATTCCATGTGGAGAACCAGACACGCTACAAGCTCACCCCCACAACCAGACATGAACACATGAACACCTGAACTCTTGAAAAGACGGCTTCCATGAGATCTCAATGTTACCCGTACATTTATAGAAATGTACTATCAATGAACAACATCCAAACAGTGACAACTATGTTTGAGATTAATGGAGACAGTCCTCGCTCTGACTTCTAGGAATTCTTTATCTAAAGGAGATCACCAGGTGGATTCATGTTAAAGCCAAAACCATTCAAACAGTAAACACCTGGAACAGGAATGTTTTATCCATCAATACTGTAACAAACAGCTCACTAACTCTATCTGGGGACAGCTTTCTTGGTTGTGCACGTGGAATTCAGCTTATTCTCATAATAAATGAGGATTGACGTGAAATGAAATGACCCCTAACATGACTTGTTTGTGGAAAGATGGGCAAACACAACCAAACACGCAGCAAGCAGCGACGCAAGACACAGCTCTAGACGCAAAAATGCACAAAAATTTGGCGCCATGAAGAATCCTCTCAGTCTCTCACAGTGGGTTATTGGCGGCCGTCTGACCTGAGAGAATCCAGTGACCCACAGAGAGGTGACCCCTCCGTCCAGCGACCAGCGTGAGCACAGCGAACACGCATACATGTATGTAACACAATCACACGAACAATGCAGTCTCTCTTCTTCTTGCCAAATAGCGATGCACACATGCGTACCCTCCACACACAAGTGTCCCGCCTCTTCCCAAAAATTCCCTGCTCTTGTTTTCTCAGCCCGAGGCTGTGTGTTTTTCTTTGTATGCCGGAATTCCTGTTTGCATTCACCTTTTTCCCCCAAACAGAGGAAAGGAAAACAAAAACATAATGAAAGGATTAGAGGAGATTACAGGTTGTCAGAGTCCCGAAACTCAAAGGGACTATGTGTGTGTGTGTGTGTGTGTGTGTAGTGCATGTGTTTTTATAGAGGAGTACAACACGTGTATGCATGTATGAGTGTATGTGTTGGCATGTAAACGCACAGGGGGTTGTGTGGATGTACATGCAGAGCCTGTGTGAAAGATGGGGATCTGTTTGTCGTCACTTCATCACAGAGTGGACAAGAAGCCTCTGCAGCATAATGCAAAGTAAACTAGTATAAAATTAATTTTTAAAAAAACGCAGTTATTAAGGACCTGTAGAAATGTCTGTGTCGGGTCTGATACCGTAAACGTGTGAGGCAACAGTCGCTAATTTCACATTTAAACTGGGGCTCTATGATGTATTGTTTCAGCATCAACAATGTGTTGTATTCTCGTGCAATAGTCACATCGCCAAGTGAAGTAACGCAGCTCAACTCACAGACATAACACTGTACTTTCTCCCTGCTTAATACAAAAAGAAAACCTGCACAGTCTACAAGGTAAGTCTGTCTGATAGATCATATACTTTAAAAGTTCTTCAATACACAGATTTTTTATAAGTTTTATTTAAAGACACAGAGTTTGTTTACATGCACAGCGAATGAGAATCTGAGAAACACTGCAGAGGAAGAATAAGCTGCAGTAGTTGGAAAATATTTCAGCTACAGAAAGGATGGCATTGGACAAAAACAGGCTCTGTCAGCAGTACCTTCTAATTCAATTCAAAATTAGAACTAATTTGGTTGACCATTTAAATTGGAAACAAAAAGCTCTGTATGACGAGGGCAAAGCCAGATCTGAACACCATTCGAAGCAAACAGCGTTATAGGAAAGCTTTTGGCAGTGTAAAAACTGTATAAGAGAGGTTCAAAAGGGCTTTTTTGTCATTTTTTTTATTTCAAATGCAAATGCAATCCACTTCAAAATGAACTGCTTCTCAATAGAGTTATCTGGCAAAAACTCATACATTTTCATATTGTAACACACTTGGCAGAAAAACTAGATCCCTAATTCAAATCCAGCTTACTAAGAAGAATATCGTAATATCTCAGTGACTAGCTGTGTCTGACATTCACTATAGCATGAATCAGTGTAAACATCAGGTTATAAAGGCGCAGTCACACAGCAGGGCCAGTCTGAGCTTTAGCCGTGCTTAAGCCAACCTGAGATAATAACCAGGCTAAGCTTGAGAAGATTGAAAAGGCAACTGAGCTACAAACACTATTTAGGTCTTGAAGCTAAAAGGCAGTCACCTGCAGAGCAGCAAGTCCAGACCGAACTGTATCTTCCTGACAAAAGAGCGTTGCATAAACGCGTATAAAATGGCTCACAAGGGTCCACTACGATCTGTTAATACTTTCTCAAAGAGAGAAAAAACACGAGACAAGAAAGAAAAAAATGCATTATTATGCAGTTTCCCCTCTTTCTCACGCTAAATTACCTCCTATTTTTGGAGGCTGTAGAGGAAAAAAGGCTTAATTCTTTGATTGCACCACTTACAATATGACAGATCTCATTAGCAAGCATTTCAGGTTCCAAACTAAATGTTTATTTTTCATACGCATCTGGTCTTGAAGAAAGCAGAACTTTCCAACACACATATGCACACACTTTGTAGGCTGTGTTCACAGGCCCGTCAGCATGGAACTTTATCAGGTTTATATTTGGACCACAGAATGGGCAGGGCATGGAGGCGGTTTGAGATATCGCAGGTCACCTTCTCTCATTGCATACTTTACCATAAAATGCATACGCGCAAACAAATGCACACCTCTATAAATGAACACTGAGGACGGGGGAAGCCAAAAGCTGATCCATTCCAGGCCACCCACTCCAGGAACAGCCCAATCACTTCATGATAAATGAACATAGCCACAGTATAAAATATACAACGACGCATTAAGCAAGATAAATACGCCAGGGTACAAAGAAAAGAGGAAGGACGGAAGGCGAGGAGTGTGAACCAGACTTGGGAAAAGGCTGAAAGACAGAGCGGAAACCGCTGAGTGAAAAGAAGGCGGAGGAAGACATGCTCGTGTTTGCAGTGCAAATTCTGTCACCAGTGAGATTTAATATACCGTTTAATCATCAGACTGTGCATCTGTGCAAACACCCACATCCTCTGCTGCCTGAGCCTGAAATACACACACATGTGGACTTCAACACTGAGAGGTCTGGTGCTCAGCAAGCTATTGGAAAATAAGAAAATGCCGGGACAACAAAACATGCAAGTCGAGGCATCACAAAACGTGTGTGTGTGTGTGTGTGTGCAAATGATTAATGAGCAGAAGAAAGATCTTGTTTGTTTAAGAGTTGTACTGCGGGCAGCGTGACAAGGATGATGGGGGAGATTGTGAGAAAGTTGGATGAAATGTATATTCAGAACTATCGAGCTGATCAGGGTGACCGTGCGCCACTGCATCTTGGGTAAACAGGAGAGCACGGCTGATTTAGGCTCATCACAGATATATCGGTACTGGCATATATACATTATCCAATATAACTGCTTATTTTTAAAGAACTTATTGCAGAAAACAAGGCTTGGGATAAGTTAAAAGTGGTGTCTGCATATACCGTAGTTTGCAGAACAGAGCACTTTAATTTCATTGTCTGTAATACTATGAGACACATTTGCAGCAAGCAGGGTAAACAGAGGGGTGTCAAGTGGCAATCTTTACTGCTAGATCAGAAAATATGTTTTCAAAAAGCTAATGAACAATGTGTCCATCTTTATATCTCTCTTTAACTAATGTGTATCACATTCATTTGCTATATCGAAGCCCAGTCTTCCTATACATTATACATTAATAGGAGTCAAACTAATGCTCATGTTACACGATTAAATGTTCATGGAATTAAATAAAAATCGCTAAAATTTAATAGTCTGCTTTCCCGCTAAATAAAGCGTCCACTGCGACACTGTTTATGTCTTGACTTAGCAGTTACTAAATGCGACTATTACACACTAAGAGCAATATTTTGCTAAATTTGTAGCATAAATGTCATAGCTAGCTTGACAGAGTAGGTGGTTTAGTGAAGAGGATATATTGCAATGAATTTCATTTGTGTTATATTTGATATACTACCTAAGATTAAATATAAATTCACTGTTGGTGAATATTAAGCGAGTTGGAAGAATATAGAATTAAACATGCAATACAGGCCAGTTTGACTCCAGTTCCCAAGCCATTGCCACAAACCAGGAAGTTAGCCATTTTCACAGCGGCTAAGGCTATGCTAACAGCTAGCAGCTAAATTAGTAAGCAGCCACAGATTATCCAAAAACAGACTCTGACAAACAATAATTAATAATATTTTCAAATACAGGCCTTGATGAGTAACAAAAGTGACAGAATAGTAAAAATTAATTAAACAGAGATGAAAAGCAGATAGACAAACTTGATTAATCTCAATAAACTAAACGATTAGCAAACTCAGAATGTCGTAGTGTCATGGATGCTCTGGCTTCATCTCTCCTGTTAGCATACATAATTGACTTTAGTTATTCTTATTAATGAAGAAGCCTAGTGTGAATGCTGGGTTCCATGCTATTAAACACTGTTTAAACATAAAATTGAATGTGTATTGGTTCTGGAAATCAGTTACTGGACTTTAGCAAACAATAATCTGCATCAGTATCAGACCTGAAAAAACTATATCGGTCCCTTATATTGCCCCATAAAATTCAGTCTCAGTTGGCCTACTGTAAACAGGATGATGTGTGTGTGTCAGATTCAGATTCCAAGATGGAAATAAGAAGACAAAAAGGGGAATTTACATCTTCATGCTTAGTATTGACTAAACAGAGGCAGAGATTTGTGTCAGTCTGTGTGTGGCATGTGATCCGAAGGTGACAGATGGCGCTTGTCACAGCTTCAGCGATCGCAAACCGTTTACCCAGGAGGCATTGCTCACTGGGTTTGTTTTGATGAGGAGGAGCACCAAAAGGAGATCACATTACCACTCACTCATCGCCCTCACATGGCTCAGCCAGATCTTCCCCCCTCTTCCACTCTGCCTTTCTCTTTCCAGATTGTCTGTCTCATACATGAAGTACAATAAACACTGCCCCTGCTTTGTTCACAAACACACTTTTGTGTTTCCGCAAAGATAAACACATATTTTGTTGCTTGTTTCCGCTCTTCTCGACTCTCCGTCTGATGCGCACGCATTTTTCCTCGGGGTGTGTGGTCGCTTCCCATGCACAGAGATCGCACTGACAGATGTGGAGTTAGTGGGGCAAGGAAGGACGGAGAATGGACTAGAGAGGGGTTGCATCTGCTGCCTGAAGTGGAAAAATGTGGGACAAATTTTTAAAAAATGGGAGCAAGAGGTCAACCACGAGGAAAGCTGTCCATACGCAGCTTCTGTTTTTACTCCCATGCAGGTTACACTCTCAAACAGGCCCACATGCATAACGAAGCTGACACGGGTTATTTTAGGTGCCAGATAAGTGTTTCGCTGAAGATGGTGTGACTTTCATCTGCATCAGTCATAACTGGAGCTCTTTGAAGTCGTCCTGATAGACAAGTGTGACTGACACCACACATGAGAGCGGCTCTTCTCTTACAAACGTGTCCAAATTTAAATCCAGATTTTCGGCCTTGGAGTTATTATTAAGATGTTTATGGAAGCCATAAACAGTGATGATAAAGGATGCCGCCCTGTCTTGTGTTTGCCGCGTTGCATCTACAGTCACTTGAAAGTGTTCTGCAAACACTCGGAGCACTAAAGCGTACTGTAGATCATGTACTCATCACAAGAAAAGGTCTGCATATGACCCTTCGTTTATGTTTAAGCAGCTGGGCCTCACAGCTTTTCTGCATCAGTACACGTGTGACACGCAGCCAACAAGAATGTGTTCGTACAACCACTTCACAAAAGCCCTTTGAATTATAGCATTTATTTTTCAAGTCAGGAAAACATCTTTTCACTCTAGACCGATATGTCATTTTTTGTCCTTCGTCTTTTAAACAGGAAAGCCAGAATCAGGCCCCCTGGAGTTGCTGAACCTTCAAAGGCTCGTTGAAGGACCGATCTCAGGGTGGATAGTCCCCGTTTTAGTGATCTGAGGCCAAGATTTCCAGCTAAAAGATGCATATCCAGCCAAGTTGTTGTAAATTGTTGCTACATGAAGTCTTTGTCTGAATAAGGAAACCCTGAAACTGAATTACATAAATTAATTTTAAGCCTCCTGTTGTCCTCATTTACGGGAACCAAAAAATAGAGTTTCCTTGTCTGAAAAAATCCAAAAATTCAGCAAAAAAATCCCAAATTTCTGAAAAGTTGCAAAAACTTCAGGAAGTACATTCCAATGATTCATTAAAAGTCTCCCTTAGGGGTTCAAATTCCCGCTCGCGGCCCTTTGCTGCATGTCTTCCCCCAGCTCTTCTCCCTGTTTCCTGTCTCTTTCACTGTGACTATCAAATAAAGAAAAGGCCAAAAAATTACTTAATGAATAAAAGTCTTATTTAAAAAAATAGACCAAGTTTGGCAAGAAAATCCTGGTAAATATTTTCAAAAAATGTTTAAAAATCTTCAAAAAGAATCCTAAAAATATCTAAAGTGATCACAAATATATCAGTTAAACTTCTAATATTTTTGAATTTCGCTGGATTTTGGTTGATTTTTTTGTGAATGTTCTTAAGAAACATTTTAAACATTTTTTTCCACCAAAAATGTTCCAAAATTTCCCAAAAATGTTGAAAATGTGGACATCAAGAAGTTTCACTGTGAACATATAATTTTTTCCCCACATTTTCAAATTTTTAAACGGGTCAATTTTGATCCACAAGACGACACAACAGTCAACGACAGTTCCAGTCATCATGAGCGCTTTATTTTGAAAAACAACCTGTGGATCTGTTCATGCTGTAATCACAGAACTAGCTTTTACAAGTGGCCTCATCGCTTTCCTCCAGCTCTCATTAATACAAAGAGTTGTCTGAAAAATTTGCAAGTTCTAAACAAAGTTTGCTGGATCAGCTCAGCAACAGCAACCCACCGCCCTCTTTTTTGTTTATACTGCAAGCTTCATCTTTAGACAGCACCTCTCAGCGATGGTTCATGGTTACCCTCTTCTGCCTCATTTCAAGTCACTCAGCTGTACAAGAGATTGTTGTTTGTTTTTCTGCCTGAAAGTAGTCCCAGTGTAAAGGATTAGAAAGTTTTTCTTTTCTGGCATGTAAGTACAAAAAATACTCACATCTTACAATAACAAAAACATCTGTCTTATGTGTCATTTATGTTGAAATCTCTGCAGAGCCATTTTCCAAGAAAGATGGGATTAACATTCACTTTGCCTGCAATTAGAGTGCATAGATAAGAATTTCAAATATGTACAAATGGGAGGATGTTGTCACAATCGAAGTGAATGTTTCATCCTCGGAGCCAGACAACAATCAATCTGTATTCGATCAAACACAGCAAAAAGGCTGCGAATAAACCATATTAAGATCGACCGTTTACAGTGTTAACTCTACAGGCTCTCACCCCTTTATGTTGATTGAAAAAGCAATGCTCAGTCTAATGCGCCCTTATTGCCTAAACATTAAATGTTCACCCAATTCAACTCCATGTGCTCAGCGAATAAGTGGCCTTGCACGCTGTCTGGCTTTTGACCAGCAGTTCCCAAAGTCTGGAAGCCTCCAGGCCTCACTATCTATAAGTGTAAAAGAGCACAATTTCTCAACCAGTCCCCTTCTCTGAAATTAAACATAATACGAGAATGCTGATCATGCTGTAGACCAATAAAATTATTCTGCAAGCTCCCTCACAAGCTCCATGTGATGCTCAGCGTAAACATAGATGTCTCTCCATCGAGGTTTAACACACACTTTGGGCCTACAAACCCGCACTCGCACACATAGCCTTAAACAAATACACACAAGCACGCACGCAGTGTTTACGCTTGAAATTTATGAGGTATAATCTCCCCACATCTCACATATAAACAAACTCTGTAAAAGGGAACACACTGTGATCGTCTGTGTGTGTGTGTGAGAGCGCTGTACGTGTCGGAGTCTGGGAGACTGTCTGAACGACACAGAGACACATGACAGACACACAAAGACACATGACAGCAATCAGCCACTTTAGCAAAGCCGTCCCACATGAAACCTGATGCACAGAACGCAAAACTGGGGTAAAGAAAATTTAATTTAGGAGATAAAGAACGTCTCAGATCTCACTCTAAGAAGCAATATGAAGTAACTGAACACTTAAAATGAGTGTCTGGCATTAAGCTAGAAATAGGTTAGATAAGGAAGGCAAAGTCAGGCCACTGAGAGAAGTGATAGTTCAGTGCTTGTCTCGTTTCATCCCTTTCTCTAAAGGGGGACACCAGAGACTTTAATTACCTGCACCTGTGAGCACACAAAGAGTCCCACCCACCAATCTGGCGGCGGACCACACCTTAGCTCCCACGGTAACCTGCTCAGGACCCCAACACATAACCCCATCCCTCCTGTAAACACAATGCACTGTACGCAGACGTGAAGGAGGAGGCCTTCAGGAGGAAGAGGAGGGTCTACTCACATCCAGAGAGTCCTCGTTTACGATGATGAGGGACATGCCGTGTGTCACCAGGCGACAGGAGTAACCTGAGAGGCAGAGGGGGGGGGATGGGAAAGAGATTAGATTTACTCGAACCCAAAACACAGGTGAAAAACTTGTCACATGCATGAGCGAAATTACAAAATCCTGCCTCACACAACAATCTGAGCCCGTCTTGTATCCCGATAGCAATCTGCTATGCACGCTTCAACTGGATCATGTATTAATTAAACACAGGAAATTTAAAAAAAAGCGAACTGACAATTACTTAAAGCTAATACAGCTGTGGTGGATCAGGATGTTGGCTAATGCAGGATATCATTTCACTCGCGCACAGCTGTGTGAAAAATGAAAAAGGGGGATCTGCACGCTGTAGTCTCAAAGGATTTCCCAGCTTTTAAACTAAGAGCGACAAGTGTCTGCTCAGATTTAGTTTTTCCAAGCCCTGTTTTTCTTGGACATCTGCCACCGGCTTCCTTCTAGACTGCCAAGAAACTGAACATGCTCATGTCACTGCTGTACCACGGCTACACAACGGCTACAAACCCTAACGGCTGCTTGCACAATTCACTTAGAGAATGGAGGCATGTCAGGCATCTCTCAGCCCAGATAATGCCTGCTATTCTCCCAGCCATGACTTAATCAACTCCACAACTGCCGCAGCAACTTCCCGTCTTTTGCAGGATGGGCATAGTGTCACTTGAATGCTTTCCTCTCACCTATGTTGATTGCAGTCTCCTGCTTGTCTCCAGTGAGGACCCAGATCTTGATGTCAGCCCTCATCAGAGTGGCGATTGTTTCTGGGACGCCCGCCTGGAGACGGTCCTCTATGGCTGTAGCACCCAGCAGCATTAGGTTCTGTTAATGGATGAAGAAAGAACTTGACATGCAGTTTCCAAAAAAAAAGGGAGCAAAAACAAAACACGGCACAAAATAGATCATCACATTGAAGCTACAAACTCAGCCGGGCATCACCAGCCTGCATGTGAGGACTCTTTCTCTCTGGAGAGCATCATCCACATCTAATTTGGGGATGACAGTGATGCCAGCAGATTCAGCCCAGTTGGTAAAGCACCTCATTTTGAACCTCTGTACCAACTCTGTTTCTTCGTGCCAAGAAGTAAGCCATTACCTCCCCCCCACCGCCTCCCCTGCTTTAATTTGTTCAGCATTTAAATGCATGTGTACCCTCATTAGACACACACACACAAACAGACGCACAAGTTAACACTGCTGTGTTGTTGACTCCAGTTTTATGGAGCTTTTGGCAGGCTGGTGCAGGTAATTACCCTTGTGGTCTCCCAGTCGGAGCTCCCCTCCTTCTCCTCCTCCTGCTGCTGCTGCTTCCTCTTTTTTTTCTAACCTCCTCACTTACTTTTCTCACCTCGAATCTCTCCTGTAAATTCTTGGTCTCCACACTTATCAGCTCAGCCCTTGACTGAAGTCTCCATTATCCTGTTGCTTAACTTTTTCAAGCCTTCTGCAATGCTCTGCCTTCACACAAAGGCCGGTAAATGTCTTTACATTGTGATAGAACACAAATAACACACACACTTAAGATAAATCTAACTGCAATGCAATTTAAGGATGAGTAATGAAGTAGGACCATAATTTGCTCTGAGTTTGGAGTCAATGGAGCCACTCTGCCACCTGCTGGCAGCCAAGATATGTGTGTTTCTGAGTGTGCAAGTTTAAGTGAAAGGAATTTATCAATACTGCTATTCAATTTAATATTCACGACAAAAAGGAATTTAAACATAATAAACTTGTCCACTCCAGAAAGTTCACCTGTCAGTCAAATTTTCCACTAGAATGTCAATTTTTAACATGTCCAAATATTATTTAGTGTTTTCCCATCATAACATAAATAAATAGTAACACTACAACACACTAAACCATGCTCTGACACATATCGATACTAAGCCAGATTATCACAGACAAAAAACAGACAACACTGCTGCCTTGAAGTGCTTAAAAAGACTTGCCTAATTAGGTTAATTAACTCTTAAAACAGAGATTTTAAGATTCCAGGCTCTTTGCTTTCCCCAAAACATCCCTACAGATAAAGAGATGGTGCGTTTACCTTTTCCAGCAGCTCATAAACCTCCTCCAGTTTCTGAGCGCGGTCTTTGAGTACGATGCTGACACGATTGTATTCCTTCAGCCACTCCTGATAGGCGTCTTCCTCCAGGTCCACGTACGCAAAACACAGCGTCCTCAGGCCTGAGTGGGAAGAGAGAGCAGGAGATGATCAAACACTGAGAGGAGAAATAGCCGTCTTCAAGAAGGAGTGAATAGTCCAATGCTTTTATACTGGAAAAAGCAGAAAGAAGGGAGAAAACCCAGGAGAAGGTGATGCTGACTGATGGAACTGAACCCTCAGCTGGAGGTGGGACTAAGTGATGCCACATCTTGACATGTACAATAGATCTAAATGTGTATCAATCTAAAGTTGTAAGCCGGACACCACTGATAACTGATTTTGCATCTATTGGCTGGCTGACTGGATGTGTTCCTGGACATATTCTGCTTAATTTTTTGCTTAAGATTGCAGATGAAAGTCTTTAAGGTGATGACTAAATGAACTCATGAGTCAATGCTGCACAAGCCAACATCGGACTGCAAAATGCCTTTTTGTTCATGTTGTTAAGTTACTCCCAAAGCCATCAAAGCTGTAATTTAAAGTGGAGATAAGCAGTATTTTTTGGCATGACTGGGCAAAAAAAATTCTCAATAACCTCTCAATATATTGGAATTCAAGTCATCTTAGAGGAAAGTAAAAGTCTGCCCCTCCTCCCAGCTCTTTGAAGAGGATTTCATCCAATCACAGAGCTTCTGACACGGATCCCATCAGAGAGAGCAGCAAAGCCCACTGTGGTAATAGGATGTGGTGACAGAATAGGATCAGGAGGACTTTCACTCAGGAGGATGGGAGCCGTGTACTATGAAGAGCCACAGATGAAAGCTGACTTTTAGCTGGACTATTTTGGTGTGTTTGAAGCGTGTAAATATGCCTATGCTTGTCTCGTAGGAGGGACAGCAGGACAGTGTTTTCTAATTCTGGTGTTTTCTGTCTAGATTTCCACCTACTGTAGCTTTAAATCTACACTTCTTATGTATGAAAAAAACCATCTTCAAACACAAGCAAATCAAAGCTAGAGAAGAGCTAATGCAGCTACCTAAAGTGGATGGGTACTGAAATAAACACAGAGAAAAACAGATGTCCACCGTACCAATTCAGCTCCTTTTTTCTCCCTTTTTCCCCTCCCTACCTTCAGTAGCAAACTGTTCCAGATGAGCAACAGTTAAATCTTTATACTGAGATGCTTCCGTCAGGCGCTCGAAAATAACATTATCCTGCAAAAAAAGAAATTCTGCATTAAATGAAAAATATGTCACGACGTTTGGAGTGCTGAATGATACCCATGATGAGATAAACATACAGCTCCTTTGCAGTACAGCCGTAGCCTCCCACTGGGCGTCCTGACCACCACAGACATGCGTTTGCGGTTACTGTGAAGAAATCAGTGGGTTTAGTTTCAACGCACAACAGTCATCTTTCAAGAATTATTTACTGGTTGAGAAGAGCAATAACGGAGAGGATTACCTGGAAAACTCGAGCACATTTAGGAGTTCATAGCTCATCTCGTTTCCTCTCTGGAAGACACAGAAGAATAATAAACTCCAGTCCAACAAGCAGCTGTAATTCCAGAGAAATGTGAGCACATACAGCGTCAATAATGACTGAATGTGGGGTCCGAGCTGTGAACACGAAGCCGAGGCCTTTGGCTCCTTTGACCAGCGCGCCTTCGTCTGGCGAGGAGGCCTGGTAGATGATCTGGTTCTCCTCCCTCTCTGGTACCACCGTGTGGCAAACCGCCATCATTGTCAGGAACTCGCAGATCTGAGGTGATGTAGGCTAAACACACACATAAAAACACAATGGGCGTAACGTTTAACCCTCCTGTTGTCCTCATTTACAGGCACCAAAAAATATTGTTTCCTCGTCTGAAAAAAATCCAAAAGTTTAGCAAAAAAATTCTACAAATTTCTGAAAATTTGCAAATCCTTCAGGAAGAAAACTCCAATAATTCCTTAAAAGTTTCCCTTAAAAGTTGTATTTTAAGAAAAATACCCCTAATTTGGCAAGAAAATTCTTGTAAATATTTTCAAAAAATGAGTAAAAATCTTCCAAAATAAAATCATAAAAATATCTAAAGTGATTACAAATATATCAGGAAAATTTCTAATATTTTCTTTAATCCTCCTGTCGTCCTGCGGGTCAAATTGACCCGTTTTAAAGTTTTAAAAATGTGGAAAATGTATATATATTTTCACAGTGAAAACTTCCACATTTTCAAAATTTTGTAGGAAATTTTTAAACATTTTTTGGTGGAAAAAAACAAATTAAAAAATGTTTAAGAACATTCAGAAAAAAATCAACCAAAATCCAGTGAATTTTGCTGTCAAATTTGGGGATTTTCTATTTTTTAAAAAAATAATTTTTGAGGGAAACTTTCAGGAATTTTCTTCCTGAAGATTTTGCAAATTTTTATAAATTTGGGGAAATTATTTCTGAATTTTTGGACTTTTTTCAGACAAGGCAACAACATTTTTTGGTAAGGACAACATGAGGGTTAAGAGCATTCACATAAAATCAACCAAAATTCAGAGAATTTCACTGGATTTTGGTTAATTTTGTGAATGTTCTTAAACATTTTTAACATTTATTTTTTTCAACCAAAAAATGTTCAAAGATTTCCCAAAAATGTTGAAAATGTGAACATCAGAAGTTTCACTGAAAAAAAATATTTTTTTCGACATTTTCAAACTTTAAAAACGAGTCAGTTTTGACCCGCAGGACAAGACAAGGGTTGACAGCAGCTTCTAATAGCGTCAAATAGAGAAATCTGAGAAAAGCCTTTGAGACACCTACATGGTTCTTCTCAATGTTTTGAATGAGAGCTGGGTCGTCAAACTCTGTAGAGTTGTGGCTGCTGGACGGAAGATTGCTGTAGGACACATGAGAGGACGTATTTTAGCAATCGTGCACAAACAGATGTTAGCATTATGATAGAACTTCATCCTAAAACAACCAAAGTTTCTCTACGTGAAGTCATTTCAGAAAACGTGCAAAGCCAAACATGAAGAAAAGTATATCAGAAAGGGAAAGACGGATGAGAAGAGCGGGGGTCACTAACCTGAAGTCCTCCATTGAACGATCACAGTCAAGATCAGGGAAGTGGCTGCAGTTATGGATGAGGGTGAATCGCAGAAGGAATCAGTTTAAAATCAGTTGATGAATTGATTAGTACATTTGATCATGCATGCAAGAGTAAAAGAACTGAAGAACAGCCTAATTAAGTTAGTCGGAGACATGAATTAGTTGAACAGTAAGTGCATCTGGAGGCATTATGAGCTCTTTCACTAGGATGCTAAGATTTAACAACTCATTTACAAAGGAGAAAACTAACCCGTATGTAATCCCCGCAATGGTACACTTCTTAAAGTGCATGACGTTACAGGTTAGAGTTCCTGTCTTGTCGGAAAAGAGGTATTTCACCTGGAAAAGACAGATATGAACAGGGATGAGAGCAAACATGAGTAATGCAATTTCCTTTTCTATATTCAGTGATAAGGATAATAAAGAACTGACCTGGCCCAGTTCCTCGTTAAGATTGGACGTTCGAGCCATGGCTGGTGTGTCCGTCTCTGAGTAGTACATCTCCACATCCTGAGGAAAAAACACAACCAAAGCTATCAGGACCACTCAGAGTCCATACATATGAAACGTGCGTTACAGAACGTAGATGCTTCGTACCCAGTTGATGAAAAGCGCCTGTGTGAACTTAACCACCTCCAGAGTGACCAGCAGGCTGATGGGGATCAGGTTGTTGTACAGGATGATGAACGTCAGCAGGTTGTACGCAAAGTTCGTGGAGATGTCAGCTGATGTCACACACAAAATTCGCTCATTTAGTATCCCTTCAACCCAAATTCCCCTTTACAGTGAGGAGATTTAAGCTGCGGGCCGTAAAGTGTGTTGGATTTTTCTGTGTTCTCACCGGCTCGTGACAGGTACCAGCAGGCGTCTTCTGTGTGTTCTTTGTTCCAGATGGCGGCGCCCACAGAGCTGACCAGCGCCATGACCAGCAGGATGCCAAACAGGACGAGGATTTGCATGTTGGTGACCCGCTCCACATTAGAACGCTTCAGCGGCGCTTTGGTGGAGTTCTAAGAGGTGAAACAAGTGAGAAATAAACACCAAATAAGCGACAATGCTGTGTCTCCGGGAAGAGAACGCTCAAATGTCAGGGCCTTTAAGCTCTTCACTTTTACTTATTTAATTAGTCACACAAAAATAGTAACACAAATCTCTTATTAAAAAGACTTTCATAAGTGTGTGTGGACTGCAGTGTGTGTGAGCAATCTACACACAAAAAAGCACTGAAGATTATTTCCTCCTCGGTTTGGATGGACTCCCAGCCATGAATGTGTCACAGAGTGGAGTTAATTAAAGTCTCTAAACTTGCGCCACGAGGGTCATAAAGGAGAAAGATTTTTAACGATAAAACAATCAGAAATTCCCTGCCAAATGTCTTTTTCCAGGATATTTTTTATGCATCATACACAGTTTACAGACTTAAGAGAACACTCTGGATTTACCTGCATCAGTTTGGAGTCGTGGCCGGTGTAGACGACGATTCCTACAACCCACTGAGTGTTCCTGAGCTGAGCGCCGCGCAGCAACACCTGGTCTGGACCCAGAGGAGCTGGACTGAGGAAAAAGGCAGGTGATAAGTACAAAACCTGCTAAATGGAGGTAGATTTCTTATGCTCATATTGAGGTGTCCCTGAGCAAGACACCAAACCTCTAACTGCTCCTGATGGGTCGTGGTTAGCGCCTTGCATTTCAGCTTCCACCATCAGTGTGTGAATGTGTGAATGTGATGTATAATTTAAAGCGCTTTGGGTATCATTCAGGTATAGCAAAGCGGTCTATAAATACAGACCATTTACCATTTCTCAAGTTGATGCTCTCAGTATTTGTTTTCTTTTGAGTCACTTCTCAAGCTTTACATCTTTATTAAATAAAACCTTGTATAAATTGTGATTTATTTAAAGAATTCAAATGTTTGCACATTAAAAAAAAAGTTTCTTTGTCATAGCTGTAATCGCTATACGCTATACGTATATATGGCAAATAAATTACTTTACCCTGCTGTTCTGGCTACATCAGTGTTGCACAAAGATATAATTTACATAGAACAGATAAACTGTACACATTTTAAAAAGCAACAACAATAAGGAGTGCAACAGATCACAAAACTCACAGTTTGGATTTTATCAGGGTTTTTGGGTCATGGATCAGATCATTATTTGAATTTTTTGAAAATAAAAAAGGGTGTAAAGACAAGTACCGTGTCTCTGTTGACTACTTTTACTGTGTTCCATTCATGTGACCACAAAACTGATTTGCAGTCGCAACTCTGCATCAAGATTTGTGGGCATTCAGCACTGTTTGTAAGCAAGATT
This sequence comes from Acanthochromis polyacanthus, assembly GCF_021347895.1. Classification (NCBI taxonomy): domain Eukaryota; kingdom Metazoa; phylum Chordata; class Actinopteri; family Pomacentridae; genus Acanthochromis; species Acanthochromis polyacanthus. The sequence goes on along the minus strand of NC_067132.1, from coordinate 19,174,312 downwards.
ATATAAAAACTACTGAGTGGATATTCATGAAACTTGATGTAGAGGTGGCCAGTTTAATTTTGGTGAATCCTGATCCTCAAAAATTGCATGATAGGGCTTTAATCTTGGTGGAAAACTGCCCTCTCCAAGTGCCTTTTATCAAGTAGCAGCAGCAGTAGCACTGTATTTTAACGTTATGCTGATTAAACTTTGGAATTAATCCTTTCGTCACATGCTTGTTGGATCACTAACTTGCTACTGCCAATCAACAATCGATGAGGAAAAAACTACTTGTGTGTCTCACATCTGGTTCTCCAGCCGCAGAGTGCCGTTGAAGTCGTACAGGTGCCTGTTGGGGCCTTCACATTCCAGACAACCGGACATCGCTACCAAATCCTCCAGAGTCTGAAGACCAGCTGTGAGTGAGAGACCCTGAAAAAACACAAGGAAAGTTTACTGAGGGAGCCCATCATAGAAAAGCAATGTTCATGAATCAAAATCAGCTTAAACATGGACAAAACCAGAGATAGAAGGAGAGCAAGAACTATCAGGAAACACGATCAGGATGGAAAGTCCTACTGAGTGCAGAATCCATGCACTGACAAATCCAGAGTTTTTCTACCTGTCTGATCTTCAGGTTGGTTTCTCCATCCAGGTTAGAGGTCTCAGTGTAGCACATGGCCTGCGGTTCACTGTGGAGACAAAGGCAAATCAATTTCCAGGGGAAATCAATCAAAAGCAACATAGAAAATGGAATAATCAATTGAGAAATGGTTTAAAAATAGTTGTTTTGGGGATTTTTTTTTTGGACTCCTGACTAATTTTAACATACAACTTTGTGCGGCAGTAATTTAAAGTGAGAATTCTTCACAATTTTTACATTTTAAGTGAAAAATAATAATCGAAACTAAAAATAAATTATTTGAATTCTGAAAAGCAATGGTCAGTAGCTACCGCTGAAAGCAGTTTAAGACAAATGACACACACACACATAGAGTCTGACCTGGAGGACACAATAACCATGTCAGCTGGAAGATGTTGGCCATTGGTCACCTTCACTATGTCGCCTACTGCCACCTTGTGGGCATGATGCAGCAGCGCAACAGCATGGAGTAGAATACCAGGTGGGGCCAAAGGAAAAAGAGGGGCGTTTCAGCAGAGGGTAAGGGGCGTTGTCGGGGTGAGAGAGGACAACAGAGAGAGAAAACAGCCGGGAGGTTAATCAGTGACCAGCGAGGATGCAGTCAACAGAGAGAAACCTGAGATAAGAGGACAGTGAGAACAGGAGCGCATCGCTTTAACTGCGCTGATGAAAGCTGCAACAGAGGCAGAGCAGAATAAGACACTAAGATTGTAAGAATGTAGATATGAGAGAGAAGAGAAAAAAATGTGCTCACAGTTCAGCTCAGTTCAAGGACAGACGGTGCAGTGCTGCAGCCAATTTAAAAACATATTACAAAGCAGCAGCTTTTTTGAAAGATACTTTTCAAAAACAGAGAGAAAATGTGACTTTAAGGACAACGCCTTTGTGAGGCAAAAAACCTCTGTGTTGCCCAATTTCATAGGAATAAAAGTATTTAATGACTTCAGTAAACTGAGGCGGGAAAACATGTGGCGTTGATGTCATCTGAACAGACATGAGCCGAAGCACAATAGAACACCACTAGTTCTACGGGTGGAGGGGACGAGGAGAGAGATCGGCTCCAAGAAACACCCCAATTCTCTGGAAAAATAACTGCAGCAATATCGATTTCTGAACACAGCTCTTCCTTGTAGGACCTTCTTCAAGGCCAAATGAACTTCTGCCAAAGCACCACCCAACTGATCCTACGCCACGGAATGAACAAGCACGTATGAGCACAAGGGGAACTTTTTGTGGGTTTAAAAGATGCCTTTGATGGCAATTAACAGTAGAAATTTTAAAAATCATAATGAGTTTTATGAGTGCACAACTGAAGGCTTATAACAAGGTTAAAGCAGAAAATGAAGCATTCTAGGAGGACGACATGTTCCTACTTGACATCAACGGAGCCATTAATGAGTTCGAAGGCAGCTGGAACAAATTCCTTCACCTGTCATGACATTGAGCAACAATGGGGATTAATTTCTGCAATACACGCTTGTCACCCGCATAACAGTGACTCAAATTTGATTTGATTTGACCTGCTGGAGCAAAGCTGTACACTGCTGGAGTCTGTTAATGAGTTCAACCGATTCGATGCCCAGATCTGAAGAAAACAGATCCACATTTGTTACTGAAAACAACCCACAAAAACATGCATAGCAGTCATCTGGCATTCATCTGGCTCGGGTTACTGCACTTCAGTTGAGATCACAATGGAAGGAAAAGTTGCGCGCGAGTGTGTTTTTTACTCACTGAACTGAAAACCAACAAAATCGAACATCTCAACATACAAGCTATTCCTGTTTGAAATATTGGACAAATCAGGCACAAAACTACACACACTTGTCATCTCACAATAAAATATCAATATCTGCTGGACAAGTATCTCTTCACTGTCAAGGATCTAAAAAAACAGACGGACTCTGATCCAACACAGACACAAAAAAGGCACAAAAAATCTTGGAAAAGAAACTAGAATAAAATATGTTCTTACTGCACAACAGGTGAGATGGAGGCAAAAATGGAATCATGTCTTTATAAAACATGGCAGCATCAAGAAAGATTCATTTTGCTCTTACAACAACATAATCCTGACTTCCTAATAGTATAATTGCCACTTTATTGTGTTAATGCTGTTGTTATTGGAATATTCCATTCATAACTGTGTAATGTTTTGTTAATAATTATCAGGATGTTTTTTGTTTCATTTTCACATTTTCTTAAAAGTTTATCTGCACTGTAAGAGGAAATGCATCTTTAATCTGTGCACTTCTTTCAGAATCATTTTATACCTCTAATGCCAATAAAATACAGTAAAATGAGTAGTAAAACTGACACAGAGAGAGAGAGAGAAAGAGAAAGCAAAAGCACAGGTGTAAGTGAGTGAGAGCTGAATTATGTGATGATAGTGATACCTGTTTCCAGATAATCGTCTGCCAGGCTCCGCTCCGCAGCACTGAGAGACAAGGACAACACGGCCGTCAGTCAGCCTATAGAGCAGCTCTCATACAGTATTCATAGCGACTAAACTTTTGTCTGCGGCAGTTTCGCCTGCACTATAATGAGTGACACACAACAGCCATTCATCCAGCCGTGAAAGGAAAACAAAGCCCTCGTAAACAGACGCAAGCGAACCCGTGGAAAACCTCAGACAGTCGATGCACTTTAACAAGCGCACATTCATTCATATACACACACATAAACACACAAACGATACCTGTCGTCTTCTTCTTGTTGACCGTGTTGTCTGCTTTATGCCTTTTCTGTAATAAGCATAGATGAACATCAGCTTTTAAAGAGCCCATATCGTGCACACGTACAGATTCATAATTGCATTTTTCAGGTTTTACTAGAACATGTTTTCATGCTCTAATGTCCAAAAGCAAACTGATTCTCTCATACTGTACTTCCTCCAGCACCTCTGTCTCAAATGCTCCGTTTTAGTTCCTGTCTCTTTAAGGCTTCGGCCTGTTCTGATTGGTCAGCCGGCTTAACAAGCTAAAGTTGGTTATGTGTTGTAACACCAGGTCTGTGAATAAACAGATGCAGCCATCCGAGAAGCATCTGTTGCGAGGAAATAACGGTGGACTGCAAGGAAGCGGCCCATTCTTTGTTTGAGGGTATGTCTGCCACTCAGGACGATTAATCTATCAACGATTTATCAATCAGTTGCTTCATCTAAATGATTATTTTTCCTCCAAAAAAAGGGAAATGACCATTTAATTCCATTTCCTTTCTTTTGGACAAACTGTATGTCACTGCATAACATAGCACAGAAGGAAATGAAGACACAAAAATGAAAAAATGTTCAACTGGAGACTACAACATAAAGATAACAAAAAAAATTGGGCTCATTATTTATATAAGTAGCACCACTCCAAAAGAAATCCAACTTTTTGTAGATTAAAGCAAAGTCCGATGACCGATGACCGAAGCCGGCATCCTAACGCAACAATAATGCAGTGATGCTGAAGACAAACATTCGTTACAATCATTGGAAGCAAATAAAAACAACATTATGGTAAAAAAAAAAAAATGATGCCGCTACATTTTCAGCGTCAACATTATAGCGTCAATTATTTTGACTAATTGCAGCAGCTGCCAAACCAGTCCTGAGGCAAGTGTTCAACAAATGTGTTACACAATGACGTAAATAATTAATGGGAAAAAAGAACCTGGCCTGCAAACAAGGCGTTTCAGGCAGGTAAGGTGCAGAGTTTGCAGACCTTTAAAATGCACTAAAACCTCTCACGCACCCAAAAAACCCAGCATGGACTCTTTAAGATAACAACAGGAAGTCTCTCTCCCACTTAAAATGTTTCTCAATTAGTGAAAAGCCCAGTCTAACTTCAGATAATGTTCCAAAGGCGACTGTGGCACTCACATAGTCCTCTATGATCTCCTTGATTCCAGCCACGGTGAGGATGAAGATGAGGGGGACCAGTGTGGTGTAGCGACCGGTCGGTGAGACGTCAGGGATTTGCTGATGGGAGACAGGAGACACAACGCTCAGAAATCAGTGCTGACAGGGCGGGTTGAGTGGCTTAAAGCACCTATAATGGACCATCCCAGTGATGGCGGAGATAAATCAGTTGTTTATGCATTAGGCTGCTGCACGAGAATAACTTGTTTAGTTTGCACACTGATAGGAGGAAAGAGCTGTGGAGGTGGGCGTTTTTCTCGGTTTACTTCAAATCACACAAAGAAGGGGAGAATGATGAGTATTTTTCAAGTATAGAAAGCTGCCAGACTATACATGTTGTGAGGGCAATTTATGATAAACATGTACTGAATTATAAATGTTGGCATATGCTTGTAAAGTAACCCATTTGTATGACATTTATCATTGATGTTTACATGAATATTTATTACTTTTATTCTATTCCCTTTGGGTTTCTGAGAACATTTACCAAAAGTTAACTTTTGTCATCTGGAAAGCAACTCCCACAATTTATTCAGTATTTCAGAAAGCTGTACAACTTAAGGGATGAACAGTTTATCAAAATATTACTAGAACTGCAATGTGAACAAGTGCAATATCCCAATCGTAGGAGCTGCTGTTGTTTTGGGAAAAGTCTCCAGACATGAGGGATCATGTTTGTTCGGTACAGGAGGCACATCAACACATCATTGTTTACAAAATTTGAAGGCAAAACGATGCAAAAATTCCCACTAAACGCGCTCCTCTTATCGCAATCTGCATATTGTTCATCTCCGTTTCAAAAAATCCTGGAATATTTCACATCAGATTTTGCAGGATGCATCATTTAAAGCCTGTGTAGGCCTGAGAATCCAAACAAACTGCAGTCTGAGCCAAGAGCGCTGGCAGCTGTTGTTGTGCGTGGGGTCTACCTGCATGAGTGCGATGAACAGGAAGAAGGCATTGGCAGCCCGTCTGATCTGCTCATACAGGAACCGGGGCAGGAACGTGAGAACCCCATACTTGGTGGTACTGCAGGAACAGACAGGCAGAGAAGAGACGTTACACTTTGTTTATGTTCGGACAGATGGAGGATGGATCCATTAGCAAAAGTAGGATTTCATGCATAAATTGCGCGCTAATGATTTTTAACCCTGACAGGCTGAATAACAAAGAGCCCCATTTGGTTATATTGCTGCACTTGGAAATCTATTAGAAACACTCGATTGTGCTCAGAGAGGGCAAACAGAGCTATTATGGGATGCACACACATCACACCTATAAATAGAGCGGGATGCTTAATCCAACTGTACAAATTTAGACCCGAAACCCCAAAAAATAGGTGCAAGAAACCTTGGCAACCTCAACCTGTCAGTCAGTGGTATCGATCAGACAGCTGCATTGATTAGCCTTGATATAGCCACGAGCTACAGTAAGAGCTTTTAGAGAAGCTAAAAATAAAAAGTCAACCTTCAAGTCAAGGCCTGCCTTTTTTTTTCTTGTCCTGTGTCGCCTGAGTGGACAGTCAGGGCTGCTGCAAGGGCTTTTGTTTAATGGACAGTGCACGTTTGGGTGCGTGAGTGAACAGAGTGCATGCAAAGGAATCACAATTCACGACCTCCTAGGAGATGAGCCCATAACTGCTTTTTTCCGTCCGTCTTACTCACACATATGAGAAGCACAAAGAGCAGGACATTACACAAAAAAGAAAGAAGCAACAGCTGTTAGTGCGTCACACAGACACCCAGTATCCTGACCCTGATGCTCTGGATACCCCAGGGTTAGTGATACTACACCTATGATCCAACAGATAAAGTTCCTTTAATCTAATTAAGGACAAGTGACACCAGATTCCGACACACATTTCCAACTAGAACAAGAAAAAAAAGTCCAAAACATCTGGCTGTGTTATTTTTCATAGTATAGATGTCCAGCTTGCTTAGCAGCTGTTAGCTGCAGGGATGAAGCTCTCCTGCCGCTGTGTGGCTTTGTCGTGTTTTTAGAAAAAACAGAACATCTTCTTCATACATTAAACACCAAAAAAATAAAACGCTGACTTAAAGTCAGAGACGACTCGTCCTCTAAGAGGAAAAAACAGGCAGGTGTGTTTTTCTCGGAATGGGATGAGCCGGTTACTTTGCATTTAATGCTCCCGTTGCATAAAAACACACACCTACATTAAAATATTAAAGTGGAGGGTCTGGGAGATGGAGGTGAGCTGAGTGTACAGATAAAAGCTACAAGGCTTTAATCTGAAGAAAATCAATAAAGCTATTGGACCTTTAAAACACAAACTAAACAGTTACAGGAATACAGGGACATCAGAGGGAGGGTCTCTGGAGCCAGAGAGCTCCTGGATCTCCAATCAGGAGGCAGCAGGTTGCCGAACAAGACATGCGAGGCAATCGGACGAGCCCGCGGAGCACCCCCCTTAATCCGATTTGAAGAGTTGAAATTGACTTTTAACAGTGAAACTGAATCTGCTGACAATAATGGCAAGATGACAGAACAGGAGCCCAGTGGTCCCAGTGGCGCCGAGCACAGTTAAAGAAAAACAGGGACAATATTAGGTAAAGACAAGGAGACAAATTACAGTGGCGCCTGTCTGAATCAAACTTTCATACTATTTGATTTGTTATACACCGATGACAGCCGGGTGATGTTTAAAATGGAGATTCTTCTCTGTTTGACCCCGTCCACGACCCTGCCTGGGACAGATTATTACACACAATCAGGAAATCCACACAGACACATATTTGACATAAGCGTTCTCCAAGATTCCACTTCTTCTGAGCTTTTCAATCCAGTGAAGGTCATAGCTGAAAGAATCACACTTTACAGCCTCTGACTGAGTCCTGAAGAATCAGATCAGACAGCTTCTATCAGCAGTGAAATCCAGAGACAAGTCCTGCCACAATGATTCCTCGAAATGTCTCAAAGCGAACACACCTTTGACCTAATAAACAGCTCAGGCGGCGTTTGTAATTTATGCAAACACATGTAACTGTAATTACTTCACTTTCATTGGCAGCTTTAAATATTCATGAAAATGTATTGATTAAGCAACACCATCATGTAGCGCTGAACACTTGAATCTCTCACTATAGCCTCCACCCTTTGCAGAGCTGCAAACAATCACCTAATAGGTGAGTTATTAAGGCACCTTATCAATGGATTTTCAACTTTAAAGCTGCAGTTTTAGTAGTAAAACAACACTTTTTCTTTGAGTGACCTTGATTGAAACTGAACTAAAAACAATGGTGTTTAAGAGGGAAATTAATCTCAGTGGTCCAAAGTCTACTTTTCACTCAGTGTGGTAGAAAAACACACACACAGGCTGGAAGAGACCGTCCTTCAACCCGACAATGTGGGTGCATTGCCCCCGTGAGTAAACATTCAATATATTCAATGTTGGTGTGTCCTTTGGCAAGACAACAAATAGTGCAAACTGTTTAGCCGAGGAAATCAGGTCGGCTCAGTCAGAGAAATTTTACTTTGAGAGCTTTGTCTGATTATTTTTGAGTTTTAATTTCCTTTCAAGTGTTTTTCTCTCTTTAAATGATACATTTTAGCTTTTCTAATGTTGTTTTAGTTTTTATAGACAACACTGTGCTTTAAAAAGGGATGAATTCATGACTTGCGAGAGACAGATTGAGATGTTTTTTTTGTCAATTTCTCTATATATCCGGGACATACAAAGGAACCGAAAAGATGTTTCTCTCCAACCTTTGTATTCACTATAAATATTGTTGCTTTCAAACTGCAGGTTTCAGGAGAAAAAAAAGCAGTTTCTTATAATGGAGGTCTATTAAAGATGGGTTTTATGCACGATATTGCATTGAGTTGTGGAGCACTTTTGAACGCTGAAAAGTGCTCTATAAATAAATACATATCTTATTACACTAAAGATAATACATTTTAGATTATTGCCTACAAAATCCATGCTGCAGGAGGAAAGAAAAGCAGTTTCTTATCATTTAGGTCTGCTCAAATTGGCATGAATCATTGCATGAAGACAAAATTATTAAAAACAAGTAGTAAACATTTAAAACTACGTCTTTCATAACTCTGGTGACTCTGGTTTGCTGCGCACTTAAATGAGTTGCATCCTGTCTGCTGGCTGCTCATCCGGACTCAGTGGAAAACAAATCTGATCATAATGTAAATCAGTCCATTCACCACACAGCAGGGACACCTACCTGACGTGGTTGTCGCAGAACTTGGTGTTTTGTGGCCGGTTGAGCAGCACCGTCCGCGCCGTGGCGTCTACGGGATCCGCCTGGGAAGTGGTCCCGGACATCTCATCATCTGCCTTGCGGTAACCGGCGGACGAGCAAGCGGGTCCTGCACCGTTGGATTGATGGGAGAGAGGCGAGGCTGAGTGAGTGCGAGTGGGAGACAGAGGCAGAGAGAGAGAGACAGGGGGAGATAGACAGAGATACAGAGAGAGAGAGAGAGAGAGAGAGAGAGAGAGATACAGAGAGAGAGAGATACAGAGAGAGAGAGAGAGAGAGAGAGACAGAGAGAGAGAGAGAGGGAGGGGAGACAGAGACATAGACGGGAGACGTGGTTTACAGTTCAAAAGGTCTAATTAGTACTAGAGGATACTGTACGCTGATGTGAGCCGGTTGGGTCGGTTCGGTGACGTTAGTGACTCCCCCCGCCACCCTCCTCTTCAATGCACACACGCGCGACGCCCACGGGACCCCCCGCGTAATAATGGATGTGCTGAGGGATGCACAATGGCGAACAAACACACCGGCTCCGTCTGTTTTATCAGCACTTGTTCATACGCAGGCCCGCGTAGGAGAGAGAACATTAAGACACAAAAGTGACTGAAGAGGACGCCTCTCCTCCCGCAGACCCCCCTCCTGAATCCCCGCCCGCCTGCCTGCCTGCCTGCTTGCCCGCCCTCCCGCCCACCCCGGCTGGCTTTGTCGTCTCCAACCGTTTTAACGCGTCGTGATCCGCGCCTCCTTCTTTCACCCCCCGCATGAGCAGCTCCTGCAGCCGGACACTTTCCACTGGCAAAAACACTAAAATGCAAACAGGTCTCGGACGCCACAGTTTACTCAGCTGCTATAACAAACCGCGGACCTGGGCGAGGACGGATGCAGCGGCGGCGCGTCCGAGTCTCCCCTCTCCTCCTTCGGCTTCGGTAAAGAGGAAGCTCCCGGCCCCGGTGGAAGAAACTGGCCCGGTGAGCTCCGCTGCCGTGTCATCTGGACACCTGCCGCCTCGGGAAGCCTTTATCCGGCGCGTTTCGGACGATCTCCTGCCTCCCAGCTGCTCACCAGCTCAGACAACGAGGGGAACCATATGGAGCTCCTTGAGCGCTGCGGAGAGGCAAAGCCGGGCTCCGTTTTTAAAGGGCCAGAAGCCTGATATCGCCTCAGGTTCTTGTGGTCACAGGCACAGATGGGTCAAATGACATCCGTGAGGCAGGAGCCATGCATCAGGAGATCACTTTAAAGTCCCTCCAACTGTGATGTGTCTGCAGCAGCACTTCCTACAGGTTTCTGCACTTTATCATTAACTTACATTCAGATTCATGTGCTATATTGCATTATCTATTAAACCACGGGTAGGCACTCTTCAAATCATGTAATTTTTCTCTAATACAGTCCCCAAAAAGCCCTTTAAGTGTCAGCTGTAAATATGCAATGAGACCCTGAACGCATCACTCTTCCTAACAGTTATTATGGGATCATGTTTGGGGTATCATTTCAAGAGATCTGTGCCCCATGTCTCTGTCTGCGGGTGAGTCTGTAAGTGAAAACAACAGCAGGCTAATTGCATCAATAATTTAAAAAAGAATAAGCACTGGCAGGGTTCCGCAGATTGAATTTCCACAGTCCTGAAACTCTATTTCTACGGCGCTACAATCCTACTATAGTCGGCTCATTCTCTCCCTTCATCAATAACCAAAATTGGGTTAACATCGATATATTTCCACTCAAGCGTGTTGTTCTGAAGAAATTGTAAAATTACCCAGAAGTAAGCCAGACAGGCTCGGATCATCCCTGTTGGCACATCAGGTGTTTTTCCATTTTAGGAGACATTGAGTCATGTGTGTTTACAGGAAACAGCTACCGAGGAGGTATTTCTGTAGTTTTTGAACTTATCCTTCATGTTCTCGCTACTTTCGCCTCTGAAGAAGCAGCCTGTGTGACATCCTCAGACCTTTGTGAAGTGCCCTTCCACACCAGCCACACAAAGTGTCTGCACAAAGGCACAGAGCAAGGGTCAAAGTCTGTGAGAGAAAACTGATAATGAACCCTCCTCTGTATCCCAGGCTATCACTTCCGCTCCATGCAGAGCTATAAGTCGCAATCACAGCTCAGCAGTCCTCGCTGCAAATGGCACCGGGGTCAATCAAGATAGAGGAGGAAATGATTAAGGAAGATACAAGGTCAAAGGTAGTGAAGGGCGATGCATGCTAACTATCATGTCGTCTTCTCCTCTGCCACCTCTCTAATCATACTTGTCTCTCCTTGTTGTTCATTTCTCGGCTTGTAGAAATACTTCTCCTGCCATGCCTTCACTTTTTAACCCCCGTAGATTCTACCTTTCCCAAGAAGATCAATAACGGCTTTCTCAGCAGCCCACTTCGGCTCTAATTCATTTCTGGGGAGATCAATGCCTCGGTTACTCATCTCTGATGGAGTAGGAGCACAGTCACCTCCGTAACTCATTACTGATGCATCGCTGATGAGTCAGCAGCTAAAAAACCCCAGCAGAGCACAGCCAGGTCAATTACACATGAAGCACCCCAGATAGCCCGACAGGTAGCGCAGGTCTGATAACCTGCGGCCAGGACAGGTAAGACTAGACAGATCCGCTCTCAACAAACACTCTGATCTCATACCCTGCAGCAGCCAGCTACCCATTTGGTTGCTGAGTGTCTCCTTTCTAAAAAAAAAAACAACAAAAACACAATCATATGCATAGCCAAACTTCCATCCATTAGGTAGAGTTGCTTTATAGTCTTTTTACTGCTTCTCTAACATCAATACTTGTGTCATTCAACTAATTTACCACAGCAAAACAATACAGTCTGAAAATGCAGATGGTTAAATCCACCGTAAATGTTCTGTAGAGATTTTACTTCTTCGTAGCATCTTATTGACATACATGTTTTGGGCCAAACCCAAGCTGACCTGGCTCCAAAATTTCACTGTTAAAAAGCAGACTAGGCTGCTGAATAATGGATGGAAACGGGCTGCATAATTCATCCACATTTTCCAGAATGGCAGAGCATATTTCACCAGACTCCCCGGCTTGGTGCTGCTCCCCGCCTTCAGTCAGGAGACAAGTCATATGTCAGCCACCGTGACGGGGGTCTTCCTCAGCGTTTGTGTCAGATTGTGTTTTCAGCGGTACAAATGTAGCTTCTATGCTGATTACCCGTGTAATTCAATCACGCCTAACAGAGATACGCTATCTACCAAACATCCAGCCCAGACATGAAATGAGAATGAAAGGAAATAGCTACTTATCATAACAGCGACTATAGTGGAATAACTACAATTACCAGCAGCTGATGAAGCACTCCCACCCCCACTAGCTCCACTTGGGACACATTCTGGCTGATTCCATTTTTATTATCTGAAAATCTGTCAGAGCAGTTTAGATATAATTGCACTTGGGCGGCTGAACGTGCACAGCAAATCAGAGTTGCTTTTTTCTCAGTGCCCTCTGACGCCAAAGCCTCCGGTTGTAAATCTGTGACGGCCACAGGTCACGTCAAAATGTTCTTGAGCTAAATGCCAAGGCGCAACAACCCACTTGTTTTAATTCAATCAGAAAACGTGTCCCCTCTACATGTCCGTGTCTCAGGTTGGAGCATCAGGAAAGCATTACCAACAGAGCGTTGTCTGCCCCTACGTCCCATTGCTGTCCTGGTCTCCTAGGTGGCGTGAAGGCCCTACTCAAAGGTCCCGGCTGACTCGGTCGCTATCATTCCCAGTGGGTCCATTTGCCACCATAGCGGAGTAAGGAAGTAAAGCAAGAAAGCCTCTTACGGGCCAAGTGAGCGAACACGATAATCCTCTCTTTGTCTGCTCTGCAACTTCACCTGCTGCTAATCCATAACCTGATAATCCTACAGGTGTGACTGCAACACGCACACATTATACTAATGTATGCATATGCACGTATACATACACACACACTGTGTTATGGACACACACACACACAGACAGGTGAATGTACATCTTTTAATGCCAGAGAACATGAAAGGTCCCAGCATGCAGCAGCTGCCCGTCTCTAGACCCAGCTAACAGTCATACATGCATGCAGCAGTGTTCATGTACATGCTCTGTTCAGGCATGCCATGTCCAGACATGCATGTGTCGTCTTCTGCAGCATGCATTCATATTCAAAGATCAGAGATCCCAATGCACATCCATCCGTCTTCACCAGCATGGTCTGGTGTCACCGCTGTCTACGAGCACATGCAGTGAGAGGTTTAGGTCCTGTTCAGCATTCATGACTCCAGGCCCCGAGGAGCTACAGATTATTCAGGGTCCGCAGCACTAATAACATGTCTTAACCTTTTCAGCCAAGAACCAGACACACTCGTGTAAGTAGCTCCACTGTGTAGCTCTTGAGGGCCGGGGGTTGGGAGACGCCTGCTCCTAGCCGTTTGCACATGCACCTTTGAGGGGGGGGACGCCGGACACAAACGTGGGTGGGGCATCATCCAGTCTAATTCGAGCAAACTCACTTTTGTCAAACCTGTCTGTGAGGAGGGCACGCATGGTAGCGCCTTGGCCTTGGCCTGGGTCCTGCAGTTCAGAGGCCTCCTGCCTAATGGCGGTCAACACTAACTGCTCTGAGGCCGCGGCAGGAGAAAACAACACACACAGGACAACAAGTCAATATACACATACTGTACCGCACACAACACATCTAGGTGTCAGTGGCTGTGCTGTCAGTGTGTCTGCATGTGCCTTTCACTGGGAGCATCAACAGTGAGATGCCTGAATGTGAAAGATGAAAGTCTGAGGAGCTTCCTGCAGAAATGAACTTCATCAAAACCTTGCCCAGGAGTGCCCCCCTGTGGCCGCCTCTTAGAAACACCGTGTTTCTGCAATTTATTAGTCCTCTCTCTATCTCCCAAATGGCATCTTCAGTAGCTTGGCAGCCATGACGACCAGTCATTATCTTCCCACAGCAGATGCATTGTTGACAGTTGGCTGAGCTGCATGACTCGCATAAACAAGGTGCACCAACACTGATACTAGATGTGGCCTTACATTTAAACACAAATCCTGTAGACTGTCCAATACAGCCTGCAAAAACTAGAGGACATATCAATTACAGTTTGTTTTTCTGACAGAATATTTTTCTCCAGGATTTTGTGCCTTCTCCATCAATGTGTTTGCCAGCAGGTGCTATTAAAGGCACTATTTCTGATCTTCTCACATGTAAACAAATACATTCATAACAGTTTGTGAATATGTTTGTATATATGTGACTAAATGTGACAGATTGTTCGCCGCACACGTCAGGACCAGGGATGTGGCAGCTCGCTAATTGGAGCAAAGAATCAAGAGCTCAGGTTCCAGGAGATTACAATGAAGGCAACGTGAAGAACCCAGGAGGGAGCACATGTACACTCTCACACCAGACTAGCATTCCTTTTCCATCTTATGCTTTAAATATAGCAGCAGAAACACAATTTTTTTAGACCCTGTGAAACCAAAATAGTCTCCACTAGTGTGACTAGAAATCTCACATCAACTGGCCTGATATAAACAAGAAGAAAACAAACAGCGGTGACAGCAGTGTGACTCACTGTGAGGCCATCTGATTTTATATGCTTAAACATAAAAAATACAAACACGGCAAGTGGATTAAAACGAGAGTTGAATCTTAAAAAATCATGCTGCCATCCTCTGAAGTAACCCAAACTGCTGCTTTTAACATTTGACCCTTCCTTCTGGCAAAAAAAGTGTCGTGTCAAAAGATCCTGTTGTGTGTGTGTGTGCCACAAATAAATATCTGGGAACCTCTGGCCTGAAGACAGCATGGCCCAGTTGGCGCTCATCTCTGCTCACAATTCGCCCTGCTTTCTATTTCTGGAAGCCGAAGAGGCATGCAGCCACACACACACAGACACACAACAGCAAAAGCAGCCCGACAATATGTGCCAGTCACTATTATAAGCCCCTGGATGACACAAACACATGCTCCTCTATTCCAGGACAATCCAACCCAATGTGTGTGGAATCATCCAATGCAGCCTCCTGTTTAAACATCCCCCATCTTCTCTTTTATTCTGAGAGCTTTCTGCTGGAATAAATAAATAAAAACTTGAGACAGTGGATCTCCTTTTGTGCAGGGTGCGGTGAGGTGACTCTGGATGTGGGTGTCATAAAGGTGAGGTGAGATTCATTTCCAAGGAGCGTTTCTTAGACGGTCACGTGGTGGTTAAGTCCAAGGTAATAGGCTGTTCTTGGATTGATCTACAGGCGCACCGTGCAAAATAACTTACATGACTCCGCTCGGTCAAAATATGATGCCATCCGTGATCACAAGCTACAGTAAGATAATTATATAATACCACAATGATGACATAGGACATACAACTCATTCCAGGAACAGTGATAAGGTCACACACTCATCCAGTCAAGAATTATTATGCTCTTATCTTTCTTGGCACAGCATCTCTGTTATATAAAAATGAAGGCACATGCAGTCTTGCCCTTGTATTCCCAACCGGTGCCAACGACAGTGAGTGAGACTGGAGGATAAATACCGGTACAGCAAGTCACTCCATATGCATGCCGCAGTCCCGCACAATACGGATCCCTGTTATTATGCCAAGCACATAACAAATACGCACGATTCCATCCAGGCCGCTGTGTCCACAATAATGACAGGCCCGGTAATGAGACAGGCACCGACAGGACGCCAATGTTAGCGGCGGCTGAGCAAAGATTAAATAAGGTGTGATGGTTGTTCTACAGCTTACCTCCCTCGCTGTGTATCTTCTTCCCTCTCCGGTTGAAATACATCTTGCTGGTGGTGATCGAGTGTCGGTGTGGCTGAGGCGAGGAGGCCGGAGCGGCTTCATGCTCATGGCGCACCGACCGAGCGGAGGGACGCTGCTCCGGGCCCGGACTGCGGCCGCCGTGTCGTCTGCTGCTGCCGCTCGGGGATCATTATTTGTCGGTTGGAGGTGATGTTGTAGCGGAGGACAGCTCTCAGACAGCCACACGACACGCCGAGGCAAGGCTGCGCCAAATCCGGTTACGGATTTCAAAATAAAGCACCTTAGAATAAAGACATCCTGGCGCACTTTACTTTGAAAGTACGTTAGACTATAAAATATATGGATTTAAATTTAGTCAGATCAGCTTACTTTTTCTAGTTTTCTTAATGGGAATATAGGCTTTGCTCACTTTTAGTTGACTGGACTTTCAAAAAGACTGTTGCAAAGTCTAACTGTCAAAAATACAGGTGTTTTTGCAAATTCAAAACAAAAACATGTATTTTTGCAAGTTAGAAGTCTGTTTGAAAATTTTGGGCATGCCCTGTTCATTGCAGTTAATATGGATATATATATATATATATATATATATATATATATATATATATATATATATATATATATAAGCCCCATATTATACTCTGATGGAAATGACGAATGAAAATGTGAACAATTTTCCATCATATTTAAACTGTAAATTCTAATGAAAATAGAAATAAGGGCATATCAATGTAAGATAATGTTTTTTTTTTACTTATTTAAATACAGTAAAACTTTATAATTGTATAGCCACACATTGCAAAAGAACAAATTGCTATTTGTAAAAATACAGATTTTCAGTGTGGAGATTATGTACACCTTTAGCCTGTTTTTGTGCTTGTTATTGGGATTTTTGTTTTGTTTTGTTTTGTACAGCTCACAAGTAAATTGTTTTTTTCTATGATTATACTAGATGTTAACTGTAATTTAAGAAAACAAAGAAAATAGAAAATAAACAATGAAATAACAATTAAAGATGATTTTCCATTTTCCAATCCTTATTTTACATATTTTTTCTTTTAATTAAAATTAGTTTTGGCTATTATACTGAAAAACAGTGTGATTTTATAGTCCAATATAAAAGAACAAATTGCTATTTGATTTTTGATATGGACAGTATTTACAATTTTGGCCTGTTTTTAAATCAGTAAAACAGCAATAAATTTGCCAAATAAGCCATTGCTGTTTCTTTTTTTAAAGTCTGATTTGAGTTACAACCTAGTGTAGAGAAGTCATTTAGCTTTACCTTATTTAAAACTACTCCAACGAAAATATATTTTGAGTTTGGAGTTCAAGTGGAAAGCAGTTATAGCACAAAACAAGACGCTTTCAGCCTAAGCTTAGGAAAATGAGAAAGACATTTAAATAAATACTAAATGTCAAATCAAGGTATGGTTGCTAGTTGCTGTCCTTCAATTAACAGGTGAGTAAATTACAATTCTCGAAATGCTTATTAGTATACTCTTATTTTGAAGGGCAGCTCTTACGTTTCCGATCCTGTCCTTTGTGGCTTCACTGGATCACATAGATAGTGCATGAAATCAAATACATACATATGCAGCTTTAGTTTTATAGAGGGAATAATAATGGATGCTTTTTAATCAACTATCAAAAAGACATATTTGATGATTAAATAATATCAGCGGCTGCAATTGAGTACTTTTACAGTTAATTAATGCCATTTTCTGCAGATTTATTGTCTGTAAACAACTTGGAGAAACACAAGAAAATGTAAGCAGTTTAGATGTTACATTTAAGTGTAGTGTGGATTACAGATGTATGGTATGATATCGGTTAAATGTCAAACAACCTTCTTGGTATGAATAATTTAAACAATAAATTTATGACATGTAAACAGAATCTCAACTCACAGGCGCCACTGGAACACTGATAGTGGACACTAGCTTCTATTACTGGAGGATATATTGTAATTAAAGGATGATCAAATGCTCTCACATTCTGAAGTAGTGGTTGTTATAGTATAATTTCAAGCGTTCATTGCAGTTTTGGTTCATGTTTAGTTAACAGAACATCTGTTTCAAGGCTTCAGATTAACCCTCTGGCCTTGTTCAAAAACATCCATTCAGCTCGTCCGTGGCCATTTTTGGCCACCAACATACTGAGTCTGTAATTTTTTAGATTTTTTGCTACTTTTACTGCATAAAGTTTTTAACTAACATCAATTCTTATCATACATATAAAATATTCATTTATTTTAATTTTTTTAACCCTTCAAATGCCAGGTTGTTTGTATAATGCGCTTGTTCAAAAACAACCTCAAAAGTGACCATTATATATATTCTCAGTGCCACCAGTTTTTCATGTATTGTTAATCGCACAGTCTGAGATATGTAATTGATTAATAGCAACACTGATTATGATGCATTATTATTTTTGAGCAGAGAGAGCAAATCAGATAAAACTCCCACTCAGTGTTTGCATTCTCAAAATGCTTTAAAATTTAATTCTTTTTTTTTTTTACTTTCAACAGCTTAATTTTTCAAATTTGCATCAGTTCTTATCATGAAAACCAAAATTTCATTCAAATTCAGAAATTTAACCCTTTAAATGCCTTTTAGATCACATAATGCCAATGATCGAAAAGGGGAGAAAGGCATAAAATTATTTTTTTAACCAAACAATACATGCTACCTGATTTATTTTTTTAACCATAATTGCAGCTAAATGTATGTCAATAATGAACAGTGTCAATGATTTTTATGCATCATAATTTTTTTGTGCAGTGACCAAAAAACAAAAAAACTCACACTCAGCTTGTTCGTGGCCAAAAATGGCCACCCCCCGTTTGCATTCTCAAAATGTTTTGAAATTACTATATATTAAAATATTTTTCCACTTTCACCAACTTGATTTGTTAAATTTGCATCAGTTCTGTCCATGAAAACCAAAATTTTCCCAGTTTATAGAACAACCTGAGAGATTTGAATATGACTTAATAGTATCCATCAGGTGGGGTAGAGAATTAAGTGGGTCTGTTACCACTGCTAAAATGTCATCTGCATAAAGCAGTAATTTATGTTACTGACCACCACACTCAACTCCCTTAATGCCTCCATTTGTTCTGATACTGATACCTAACGCCTCCAAAAAAATAATAAATAACAGCGGGCTGAGAGAGCAACCCTGACGGGTCCCTCTAGAGAGGTTAAAAAATGGTGAGATAACCCTGTTAGTTATCACAGCTGCCTTAGGCTCCGTATATAAAATCTTAACCCACTTAGAAAAATGTGGACCGAACCCAAAGTGTGACAGGGTGGCGAAGAGGAAGTTCCACTCCACCCTGTCAAAGGCCTTCTCAGCATCTAAGAAAATGGCCGCTACCGGTACATCTTTTGACTGGCCAAGCCACATTAAGTGCAGCAGTTTCCTTACGTTGTCTGAAGATGATCTGTTTTTCACAAAGCCCACCTGACTGGGGTGTATGATGCTTGGCAGGAATTGTTGGAGGTGTAGTGCAAGTATCTTTGTTAATACACTGACAGTCATTAAAAACTTTGAGACCATATTTTTCAACATAATTTTTATTTTGAAGCCCGAAACTGGATTTTCTTCATATGAATCATTTGTTTAGCATATTGGCATACAGAAACAAAAATCTAAAGTTTCAAGAATGATTTCAAAATAAAGAATTTCACAAAAGAAAACGGGCACCTGCCAAACACAAAGTCACAACAGTCAATACAGAGTACGGCCTCCATTTGCTTCGATGCAGGCAGCAATCCGTCAGCGCATGCTTTGGACCAGGCTTCTGATTGTGGGTTGGGAACAGCCCATACGCCTGGCTACATCACTGTAGCTCAAACCGGCCTCCACCATACCCAGTGCCCAGAGACGTTGTTCATGTGATAGACACGGCATGATGCTGTTCACTGGACTAACAATGGTGGCCTTTTTTGGGCCTTTATATAGGCCTTCAAAACCCATTCTCAAATTGTGCAGATACTCACTGAGTATTGCTTGGTGTGTATTTGGTTCACATTTGCAAAGGGACCAACCCATGTGCAATGAATCATGACAAAATGACAACTCATCATTATCTCAACTACCAGGGCACTAGATCATCAGTAAATCCACAATGAATAATTACAACCCCCCTACAAGTAGAATTCTGCGCACATTTCTACCTCAAAGTCTCTATTGACTGTCAGTATATTTTGCAGTCCAGATTAAGCAGGCTAATAGGTCGATAATTGGATGGATTTGTTATGTCTATCTTTTTTAGGAATTAGGGATATCAATGCTTCATTAAAAGTATGTCTGGCCCAGCTCAAAGGCTTCCTGATATACCTTCTGCAGTACTGGAGCAAGGATGTCTATATACTCTTTGTAATACTCAGCAGGAAGTCCATCGTAACCAGGAGATTCTCCAGTTTTCATTAATGAAACAGCCTTTCTTATTTCATTCTCAGTTATCAGGGACTCCAAACTCTCCACCTGTTCAGGGAGTAACTTAGGCATATCAGTTTTAGAGAAAAACAAGTCTTGCTCTTTCTGCTTCTCCTTACATGATATAGTTGATGTATATAGGTTTTCATAGAATTTTTGAAACACCTCATTGATATCCTTGCCTGCAGTTATCACTTTGTCCCCTTGCTTTATAGCTGAAATTATATTAGAAAAGTCCTTTTCTTTCACCTGTCAAGCCAACAGTTTCCCCGTTTTCTGTCCTCCCTCATAGAAATCTGTTTTTAATCTAAACAAGGCATAAGCCACTTTATTATTGTATATTTTATGTAGTTTAAATTTAAGTATGCAAAGTTCCTGATACTGAGAATCTGAATAATTTTCAGAGAGTTAATTTTCTTTTAACTTAATTTCATTCTCCAATTCACTAATTTTTTGCAGGCTCTCTCGCTTCTTCTTGGAGGCAGAAGCTATAAATTCTCCCCTAACATAGGCTTTAGAAGCCTCTCAGACGGTTTCGATTTCTTTAGTGCTGCCTATATTTATTTCAAAAATGATTTTAAATCCTCTCTAATTAAAGTTTTAAATGACTTGTCCTGTAAAAGGACGGTATTCATCCTCCATCTGTAACCTTTACCTACTTCAGTTTCCATCTTCAAACACAATTCTACTGCTGCATGATCAGCTAGTGCAATACTTTTGATATCACAGCGAGTTACATTAGTCATCAGGGGACTTGCAATCAAGAACAGGTCTATTCAAGAGTGAGATTTGTGACAGTGGGAGTTAAAGGTATATTCCTGTTTGCTGGGATTGGTGAGCCTTCATGTCTGTGAGACTCAATTCCTCTTGTAACATCTAAATTGCGTCTCGGTTCTTAGACCTTGGAGTCCCCCTAAACCTGCTCCTGTCCAGAATGGGATCTCAAACTTCGTTAAAATCGCCTCCTAATATAATATGACCATCCATATCACCTACAATCCTATTTATTTCATTAAAAAGTGCGGGTTCTCATTATTGGGTGCGTAGATATTACATAATATCACCTTGACGCCCTCTATTAGCGCCTGAATACATATGATCCTTCCTGCTGTATCTTTCACTTCTTTAAGAAGAACAAAGTGTATATTCTTTGTAATCAGGATAATTACTCCATTACGTGCACTTGACAGTGAACTATGAAAAATATGGCTTACCCAACCACCCTTGAATCTAGACTCCTCACCTTCATTTAAGTGGGTCTCCTGTATAAAGATTACATCCGCCTGGTTGGTTTTTAAATATGCCAGTATCTTACGTCTCTTATTTGGATTTCCACAACCGTTAATATTCCAAGTCACACATTTAGGATATTTCACTGTCATATTATGTCCCACTGTCTCCTTATATGCCTGTCCATTACATTGAAAGAACTAAGGATCTGTAACTTAATGACCATGAGTGCCATGTTCCCTCTCACAATGTTGATACTCAATTAAACCCTCCAGAAAAACGCGGGCAAAAATCCTTGATTATGCGAATAAATATGCGGGGGTTTTATGCCATTTTATGTGGGGAAATTGCGGAAAGTTGCAAAGTATGTGAATTGTTGTGAAATATGCAAAAATATGCGCGATTCACCTGCCGTCTGGCCGCGGAGGGATGTGTCCTCTAATCAGACACTGGGACTGCTGCGGGGTTACTGGACTGACAGCCTGTGCTTTGGGAGGGGGAGAAGCTCACAGCGGCATCTGCTGCTTGTTGAGGACAGTACCTGCAGAATGATCTGAGTTTTTCTGTCAGTCTCCAAAACGGCAGAAAAAGTCGCTGGATTTGTGGCTAGTCGCTTTGGAAAGTCGCTAGATTTAGCGAGAAAGTCGCTAAGTTCGCAACACTGGCGCCGCGCTCCGCATCAGCTCGTGCTTCTCATGTGTGTGAATGCGCGAACTGATGACGTCAGGCCGGGCGCCACATAAAAACCCACTCACAACTCCCAGAGCCCTAGAGATAGTAATTAATAAATATATTTGTTAAATACTTACAAGTATAAGTTTATGCATTATAAAGGGTCTCATATAAAGGACGTAGTTTTGACAATTAAAAAGAGGTAGCGATGTAGCTTTCAAAGAAGAGCTAACAAGCACAAGGCAATGCCTTAAAGTCGGTCATCTGCCAATATTCGTAAATACAGATAAATGTATGCACCACAAAGGGCTTCGAATATAATATAAAGACGTTAAAATTAAAAAGAGGTAGCGACTCATCAACAATTAATCCGTCAATATATCCCTGGAGATAACTTCACAGCTAACAGCAGAGTCGAGCTAAAAAAAGTAGCAGAAATTCGGTCGTCTACCAAGATAAAATATATATATAATTACGCTGCGCAAATACAAATAAAGCTCAGCATATGCATCATAAAGAGCCTCTGATAAAATATAGGCAGTTGACAATTCAAAAGAGGTAGGCATTTCATCAACTTACCTCCACATATACTCAACAACCTGCAGTGCAAATGAACGGTGGCTATCACTGTCTAAGCGGTGCTTGGAACTAAACAAGCCTCCACAACCCGGAAGTAGACCGAAAGAAAGCGTACAACGGCACCCTATGGGAGTGTCACAACTCTTACTATCTCTAGGGCTCTGACAACTCCTATATTGGTTATAGTTTTCTCATTTTATGCGGAAATTGTGAAATCAAGTGGGACCCGCATATTTCTCTTTTTTTTCGTGGAAATGTGAGATTCTTGCGGGAATTATGCGCTGTTTTGCGGCCTTTTGGGAAATAATTGACCCCCGCATAATCAGCGGCATTTTGGTGATTAATGCGGGAATTCATGCGATCGCATAATGGCGTTTTTCTGGAGGGTCTACTTTTTGGACCACATCGATAGGACGGCAATTTAAGGGCCGCCTCCTTCATCTTGGCCCATTGTTTGTGTTGTCCATTGTGTTAATGCTAAAGGAAGTAGTGGCATTTATCGCCATGATGGACAACGGTAAAGACGTGAGTACTAACTGTGAATCGTCTTATTAGTTTAACTTAATAAAACAAATAATCGATTGATTTAGAGCTTTTAAAGTTTAACATTATAAACACTTCTGCTGTTTTCATTTCCAGAGAAAAGTTTTTAACCTGCTAAACTGAGGAACAAGCTATGTTTGAGCTTGTCATTCATTAGCACAGATGACCACTTTTATATTGTTCCACTGCTGTAAAACCAACGCTTAGCTTGTTTAAATAGCTTTCAACAGATTGTTTTAAGTTTAGGTGAAAACAAAGGTAGCAACAGCACCAATCAGTCAAAAGAAAAACATAGAATATCTCTAAATGGGCTTATTTTTTACAGCCCCAGCAGATACAGTCCGCTTTCATTCATTTCGTTCTTGTAAGTGATTGACAGTTGTCATGTCCTGCCCCTGTGATTTAGTGATCATTTGGGCTAACTTCAGGCAGCCCACAGGCCACTGACTTTTGACCAATAGCAGCGAGTTAACACAGCAGTGGCTTTCATTCATTTCGTTTTTGTAAGTGATTGACAGTTGTCATGTCCCGCCCCCGTGATTTAGTGATCATTTGGGCTAACTTCAGTCAGCCCACAGGCCTTTGACAGACACAGCGAGAAAAGGTTAAGCTATGGCGGGCGTTAGCATGAACGAGGTGGATTATTTGCTTTCATGTCCATTTTCCCCAATGTCTTTGGAAGAAAAGCTGGAAGTTAAGAGACTGGGATCACATCGGCTGT
This sequence comes from Acanthochromis polyacanthus, assembly GCF_021347895.1. NCBI lineage: Eukaryota > Metazoa > Chordata > Actinopteri > Pomacentridae > Acanthochromis > Acanthochromis polyacanthus. The sequence continues at coordinate 19,150,599 of NC_067132.1, read as the reverse complement.
CGATTTGAGCTTCTATTCAAATAAGGTAGGCCCACGTTGACCTGTTAAAGGACTGTGACACCTTGTTTTTGCTGAGGTCATCTGTTGTACTGAAGGCCTGGTTTGCACTACATGTCTCCAAACAGTTGTAATAAGACAGTTGCAGCAGGCTATCTGTGGGCAGTCGTTGCAGTTGGAACACGTTTTGTAGTGGTGTGTGTGTGTGTGAGTGAGAGAGTGAGTGTTGATGTAGAGCACTAAAAAAGTATAGTGTACCTGTAATTGATGTAACTGTGTGTATCATAGGTGATGTTGCTTTTGCAGCTCTGTTAACCATTTAATCCGTATTATGCATTTGTTAGCCCACCCAACAAATTTCACTACCAGCCGCCACCGAATACATACATATGCAGCTTTCGTTTTATCTATGGAATATTAATGGATGCTTTTTAATCAACTATCAAAAAGACAGATTTGATGACTAAATAATATCAGCGGCTGCAATTTAGTACTTTTACAGTTAATGCCATTTTCTGCAGATTTATTGTCTGTAAACAACTTGGAGAAACACAAGAAAATGTAAGCAGTTTAGATGTTACATTTAAGTGTAGTGTGGATTACAGATGTATGGTATGATATTGGTTAAATGTCAAACAATGCTGGCTTGGTAGGAATAATTTAAACATTAAATTTACAACATGTAAACAGAATCTCAACTCACAGGCGCCAATTGAATACCGATAGTGGACACTCGCTTCTATTTTTGGAGGATATATTGAAATTGATGAACAAATGCTCTCATATTCTGAAGTAGTGGTTGTTATAGTATAATTTCAAGCGTTCGTTGCAGTTTTGCTTCATGTTTAGTGTTTAACAGAACGTCTGTTTCAAGGCTTCAGATTAAACACCCTGAACTTCATCGCATGTCTCAATAATGTTGTTGCAAATCCTCCGTCATTGCTGCAAAAAACACGTCCCCTAGATTTTTCCCACTAGATTACAGCAGGTCATTTTCTTCACATGGACTGAATGAAGAATAGGAGAAGGCATGTCTACCTCAGTGAACCAGCAGGTGAAGACACCATCAACAGCGAGGTTGTTCTTCTCAGCCCATGTCAGGTGTAGCTGTCCCTAAAAATACAGAGCATGACTAGACAAAAAAAAAAAAAAAAGACATTCTAACAGTGAGAAAAGGATCACTGAGAACGCTTTGGTACCAATTTGCAAACACTGCTGTCAACAAACTACAGTAAACTTAAATATGAGAGTGAGAGACTTGCCATGTCGTCATTTTATTACATAGTAACATAGTCATAACTTTTATTTACTCTCATCACATTTTAACATAACACATTTCATATTTCAAAGGTGGATTTCCATCTTATTAAATAGGACTAGAATAAATATTCACTTCTGAACTGTTTGCCCACAATCCTCTGCAAGGTGGACATTCGTCAAGCAAAAGCGCTCTGAGAACCAGGCTTATGACTGGAACGTTCCTTCCCGCACACACACACGATTAAACCAGACATACTTAACCACATTCTCACACATCCTTACACACTATACTGCATCCATCCTGCAGTTTGTGTTGTGAACTGCAGAGATGTAGTAGCTCCTGTGTACTGTAACTGTTGATGTACAAAGTGACTCTGGTGGAAACACACTGACTAGGCGGTTCAGCTAAATAATCCACCGGTTCTACACTAGAAATGCAATATCTGTGCATGTTAATGTAAAAACAAACCAGAAAGAGGATGCAGGAATAACAGATTACCAACACTGCCTTATTCATGAGCTGCACTGAGATAGATTTCAACCACTGCACTGTGACAGACCCAATCAAGAAGAAATGCGTTAGTAGATTCACATCAGGCTTTGGGAAAATTTGGAAGTCAGAGCTGAAGCAGGTGATACAAACATCATCAGTGCTGCTGCACTAATCTCATGAATAAGGATTTCTGAGTTAGCTGGAAAACTGCAAAAACTAAAAATCAACTCTTCTGTTCTTTGAAACCGTGTCCCAAATCTTTCCTTCCCACTACGTAAAGCAACTTCATGACACAGGTTGTGTCAGGCATAGATCCAAAACAGAAACCGAGAGGAAACATTGATTTTAGAGTTAACAAGACTTTAACTGGAGATGATAATCAGGCATGACAATGTAAACAACAATGAACAGCAAAAGAAACAATACTGTCTTTTCTTTCCATATTGCACAACTCTATTAACAAGTCTCGATTCCTGATTATCACATGCCTTCTGCGTTTCATTTGAATTGTGCTGCTTATATGGCTAATGTTAATGATTCCAAAGTGGCTGATTTTAACGGGTGACTTTAATGGATGAATTCTATATTGCAATTACATGGATTTTAAGGGCTTAAACAAATACTACTGGACGTACAGAATAAAACTTATCTCAAAATTAAATACATAGCTCATACACATCCCAATAAATCACACATTTCTTAACCAACTGTAAAGGGACATTTTAAATTTCATGTCATAGCTATAAAACGGTGAATGTTAGAGAACAAAACTAAAGTCTTCCCGTTTCCATTCTGAACAGATGGCATATGAGGAGCGTCTTGCTTCAAAACCTTCAAAATACAAGCAGTGGTGAGTTATTTACAGCTTATACTGATTAAATCCAGTCTAGGAGTGAATTTTAAAGTCCAGTTGTGACAAAGAGACGTCACGTGTATCAGACATCAAAGAGTTAAAGTGAGACTATTCAGCAGCAGCTACAGGAGCTCCTTAAGCATTAATGCCATCTATTGACATGGGCCTCTGAAGCTTTATGGTAGAGACCAGTGAACTAGGTCACAGGAAGAAGAAAATAAAATGACTTGCAGAAAAAAATGAGTCTAAAAAAATAAAGTTTTGTTAATTCTCTGCATTTATAGTATTTTTTTTCCCACGTTTGGTTCAACCTTCTTCAGCACAATGGATATTTTCAGAGAAATTAAATCATGAAAGCACTATGTACATGCAAAGCCAACTTGGATCTGCTCAGTTCAGCCAGCTAGGAGCATGACAGTTGTGTTTATGAGCAAATAGGTCAGTCATGATGCACTGCAAGTATAGGCTGCCTGCAGATGGGGCAGGTGTTGTTTTCAGAGAGCCAGCGGTCAATGCAATGAATGTGGAACTCATGGGAGCAGGGCAGGCGGCGCAGCTTGTTGCCTTGAGCGTACTCATTGATGCAGACACTACATGCACGACCCATCTCCCCCTCGAGGTTGGCCTGACCATAGGTACGCGTCGATAGATTGTCAATCTGCTCTTTGGTCAGGCCCCGAGGATGTTCGTCATCCTCCTCATCGTTGAGCAGGAAGAAGTGTGCCAACCGCAGGATGGGTAGAGTACCATTTTCCACCAGGTTGTTGGTGTCTCTGCTGGTGGCTCGTCCATCTGTGGTGCTCACTACTCCTCCTCCGAGTCTGGCCTGCCCACCCTGGTCCTCTTCACTTGCCACCAGCCCCATCCTCTCCTGAACCACCCCACCTGTACCAACCTGGCCAGGTGCGCTCTCATTTGTATGTAGACGACCAGCTGGACTGATGTTACTATTTGTACCACTAGCATCTGCGTGGGTAGGTGCAACAGTTTCAGAATCAGCCTCTGTCTCCATGAGGGAGCTAAGCTCTCCAAATCCAGTCATGATCTGGCGCAAGATGGAGCGCAGGGCGGTAGAGTTGGGTTCCCCCAGACCTGTTTCACTGATGCGCCTCAGTGGAATTCGGATAGTGCTCACATAGGTGCGGATCCCAGCTCGCTCAGAGCGGGAGATGGTGCGTCTAAATCCACCACTGTCACTTTCAAACGTGACAGTATTTTCAGCCACCCGGGCACGAGATCTTGTTCTGCTTGCAATGCTGTCCCGATCACGGTTTTCACCAGGTCGAATCCTTCTGACCTGAAGGTCCAACATGATAGTTGGATGTCGCCGCACTGCTGAACTTCCTGCTCCTATTACATGTGACTCACTTTCACGTTCTCCTGTCTCTGCAGCCGGCTCCGTCAGAACGGCTGGTTCTGACGCAGTCTCCCCAGTCTCCATCAACACAGAGGTTGTGCCACTGCCTGGCTCAGCAGCATGGACTGTAGAGCCACTGACACCACTGCTGGATGGCGAAGTGGTACTGACAACAGGTATTCTGTGCAAAGGGGAACGACTTCGCCTTGACACACGAGACGAAACCCCATTCCCTGCTGCAGCTCTGCGTGCACGGCCACGCGATCGAGTCCTACTGCCACGAGATTCATGTCCCACTGTTGGGTCCTGTGACCCAGACTGGGGTGACACCCGGGGACAGTCTATAGAAGCTGATCCATCATCACGCCCCTGCTCTTCTTCTACATTCAGGGCTTGATGTTGTAAAGGTGTTGCTTGATCCAAAGGAGGGTTGGGAACAGTGGGAGGTGGTGCTAAAGAGTGCAAAGTGGCCCCTCTCCTCTGAGCAGTGGTAGGGGTGGCCACCGGTGGAGGAAGTGCAGGGGGGCTCATAGAAAGTGTAGTAGTGCTGCTGCGTGTACGCCGTGTCTGCATCCTCCTACTGATGGTTGGGCGGGTGGAGGGGTACGGGGCTGGCCTTGGTGTGGCGGAAGGGCGAGAGCTAGAGAAGGTGGAAGAAGTGCGTATTGAAGGTGAATTTGAGTTTAGGGCAGTCACTGGCAGCTCTGCAGTGTCCACAGTGTCACTATGCTCCCCTGGTTCCGGCTGATCGTGGTTGATGTTGATCTCCAGGCTAAAACGGAACTCTCCACTATTAGGGTTGGTCCGACTCACAGCACGCCAAGTCTGATTGCCACTCTGCCCACTGCGAGTAGCATTACCAGTGCGTCTGAAGGTGTTCAGCCACTCCAGTAGTGAGTCACCATTAGAAGCTTCTGCTCCAGGCTCCGTGCCTCCTGTTAAAAAACAAACACGGGTAAGAAGCTAACAAGCTTTCATCACAAAATCTATTCTCTTTACAGGAAAACAGAAACATGGCTGTTTTTCAGTGTTCACTTTTAGCAATCACAGTTAAAGCCAAGGCATTTCAGACGTGACTCAAATCAAGCATCTTCCCAACATCTCCAGGCTAAAATAAAAATAATAAGTGTGTTGCCTCGTTTAAACCATGTCAAGGTCCAGTGTTATATATGTAAAATGTTTTGTAAGCAGTAAATTATTATCAATAAGTGCTTGGTTCTCATCATTTTTACTGTGAAGTCTTAGAAGATTATGCAGTGTTTTTTTTTTTTTTTTGCATCATCATTATTCAACAGTGACTTGACCAAAATCATACAACATCAGGCTAAGTGAAATCCAGATTTGGAAAGATCAGATGGAGAAGAGACCCCTTTCCCTTTTTCCTACCTGGCCCACGCCTCCCTCCAGCCCCTCTCTCCTCTGCTTCACTGCTACTGCTCTGTTGCTCTCCGGACTCAGCAGTCTGCAAACGCTGCTCAGTACGGGGCTGAGATGACACACGCTCTTTTGCACCATCCAGACGCTGCCGAAGCTCCTCTGCAGTCACCTCCCCTGTAAAATATATGGACATGGAGACTCTTATGTGCTGTGAACATCAGAGAGTCAAAAACAACAATGCTTTCTCCTATATCCTAATAGACTTTGAGACTATGACATAAAGCTTATTTTTTTAAATTAAAATATGTGTGAATAAGGCTATGTTCACAATCCCAATCAATGTTTAAGTATTGCGTGGCTCTCCTCACCCGGGGTGCCCAGCAGGTTGCTGTCTCTCATTAGGCGGTACTCCTCTTCACTCAGTTCATTAATGAAGTGATAGTATGCCTCCTCCCGTCGAAGACGCTCTGCCTGCCTCCGCCGTTCGTCTCCCCCACCAGGAGGGTCCATCACCGTGAAAAGTGCTGGCAGACAGATGAGTGAGGGTGTCAGTCACGGATGAGGTGTCATCTAAAGCTGGCAACTACAGCTTTACACAAGTGGACAAGCTCATTTGTCCTTACAATGTGCAATACAAGAGTAAAAAATACAACAGCTAATGTCTATTTGATTTTATTCTGCACAGATAAAGAGTAAACACTCTGCTCGACTAAATTTGTTTGATTAACGTTGCCTTTCACAGACTAATTTATCCAAGGGCGACAGTTAAATCAACGACATCCATTTTCTATCCAAATGCTCCACCAGCAAGACACTGGCTAAGGCTACGGTAATCTTGCTAACGTTTAGCCCCAAGGCTAGCGGCGTAAATTCATCTAATTCAACGTATAAACAAATGCTTGATTAATTCACAGAATTTGATAGCCAAGAAGCATCATAAAAACATCCTAGTCTTCATGTTAGTCAATACTAACCAAGTGACAACAGAATCTACGGAAGGCCATGTTGAAGGCAGGGGAATAAAGCAGCAAAACTGGCGTTGTCATCCTGGTTAACCACCAATCAGCGGCCTAGACTGTCTGACTGACACGCCAGGCGTCCAATCACAGCTCAACAGAGGCGGGACACGATAAACTAAACGGAGGTTTCCTCCATGTAAACGCAGGGCGAAGAAGGAAAGACAAAGAATCTCGTCAGCACTATTAAAGAATTACATAAACGAGATGTTACCTCTTAGGAATCATTAACTGCATCACCACCCAAACACCATAGTCAGTTTTGTAGACGTTTCAACAATGCCAAGTGTCATTTTGAATGCGCAATGCTTCAGCTGCTAACTGAGCGCTAGCATGTTAGCACAACCAGCAGCAGCGAATGGCAACCTGTCGACAGCCGTTAGCTCTGTTAGCTGACCCGCCAGCGAGCTGCGAGGCTGAATAACTCACCGTATATTAATATGACAGACAATTTTATGAAGCAGATGATGTACGTGAAACTTAACACTTAACCCTAGCAGCCTTTTATAACACATCACAGTGACAGTTAAAAGAATTTAGTACCTGACAAAGCAGCTGTAATATGGACGGCTCGCTCTGCTCTTCCTTCTCTCTCAAACCAAGATGGGACCAGTGGTGCCACACTACGCTGTCCGTCAAAACAACCTGCATGGATACATTAGTTCCTAGGTAACACCACATCCACAAAACAGCTCAAGGTTTGCAGGAATGCACATCAGAAAAATAATTCAAGTAACTCCTTCCAGTTTTGAAATATATATAGCTGTTACATTTCAAAGGAAATAGTGCAGTTTTTACCTCCTGCACTTTTATGCTGACACAGTGGAGAGATAACCACTACAACCTACATTCGTCTTCATGCCTTCAATAATTTAGGCACTGTTAATAAAGGAGCTTTCTGAATGAGTAAACATTTAATTTATCACTTTTAACATCTAAGCACTTTACCACTCAAATTGACGAGCTTATGTCTAAAATGTGGTTCTGAAACAGACTTTCAGCAAGTAAATACAGATAAGACTAAAATCCTGGTTATTGGTCCAGACCATATTTCTAGCAATAGCATCGAACATATTGTACCACTATAATTTAACATATACCACCTAGCCTGAAACCTTTGAGTATTATCTTAAATCAGAACCTCAACTCTGGTTCAATACGACCATCTACAACTTGGAAATATTGCCAGAGTCAAACCTACAATCCCTGAGAACATTGCTAAAAAAGCTTATGTGCATCTTAATTTTCTCCTGTCTGGACTCCTGCAGCTCAGTATTCACTTGCACAAATGATGCAACAATGGCCTGTCTACAACTAAGTCAAAACCTAACAGCTTAACTACTCACAAACATTCAATGCAAGTTAATAAATAGCCCTAATGAAGTGCACTTCAATCCCCAAAAATACTTAAATGACACAATTTTCTGACTATTCTTTTTGCTGTCCATGTTTTGCTTAAAGTATTTAAATGTTTTTAATATTATGGACTATCATCTGTGAAGATTGATGGTCATTATATTGTTTCTTTTCTCACATACCTGTGCTCATGGTCAGCTTTAGCAACATATTCATGAAGAACAATGTGTCATTATGCATCTTCTAAATAAAATTACTGTATTATGGAGCCTGTATTAGGCTATTGGATCAAATACAGTAATGCTGTAATAAAATGCCCTAACCTGGTAATATTATATGTTTGCAAACTTTAGCAATTTTAAAATCAAAATGAAAATTCTGTTCTTTTTGTTTACCTTTGTTCATTGATTTTTTTCATCTTGTACTTCAATCCTCTTCATTCAATTTTGGGCCTTTATTGTTAAAGTGTAACAATCTATTTAATTTTGTCTTAAGTTTATGTTTTACTCTGTGCTTGAAAGGTGAAAAGAAATTTCCAGTAAGTCTTTAAATTAGCTATTAGTGTTTGTAATAGACAAAAATGCAGAAAGGGAAAGACGAGAAGAGTGTTTAATGTAGAAAAAATATATACAAAAGAAGTATGCTAAGGTGAACATACTTAGAGGGTAATTAAATAATAATGTATTACAAATTCCTTATTATACAGGTAAATATAAAATCCTAAAAAGGTGTATCTTCTGTAACAACCTGTGGAAGATATACAGCATGTTTCTACCATGATAGTCTTCTCAAACTATAAAAAAGAAAAGTCTCTGGGTGTCTGTGCATATTAAGAAAATGTGCTTCTAAACTGAATTCAATGAGCTGAGTGAACTTTCAGTTGTTCATTCATTTAATTCATGATTTAAATTAAAAATATCTAAAGTTATAGGATATTGTATTATTAACTGTGTCATATTTTGCAAGCAAGTTTCTAACATGTACATTTTCTTGAAGTACAAAAAACTAAACAAGAATCACTTAACCAATACATCTTGGGAAGTCTGCTTACAGGTACTTTTGTCTGGTATAAACTTAATTCAGTGAGTTGAGTGAACTCGTAGCTCTTTATTCATTTATTGCATCATCATCAAAATATAAAAACTGATGGTCTGAAAATAACCGAAAAAATCTAAAATATTTTACATTCAACTATAACTTCTCAAAACCCATGTTTACATTAAGTAAATCTATAGGTAAGTGTATTAGTTTGACTATATTACTTTATATTTTATTATGCAATAATAAATATACATACATACATAAAGTACAGACTTATTTTGCAAAATCAAAATATTATATCAACCTCAGAAAAATATTTATTTTGGTTTCTTCCTACTACTAAAATAATTTCAAGATTTGCAAAGGCCACCAATATGCCAGACAAGACCTAAAAATGAAACCTGACTGTGTTTTGTAGTCAGAAGGGGAATTCATGGGGGTTGGGTGCTTTTTACCTCAGGGGGGCATCTTACCCCAGTTTGCTCTATTTGTTTCGTATTACAGCACTGTAATATACCACAGTATAGCAAAAAAGCTCAGCTTCTTTTCATCACACGGTTGTCACGACTGAATAAACTTAAATTTCAGCTCTGGTGTGGATTTCCACGTGGTGATTGAGCTTTTCCTTTCTCTCTGGCCCTTTCTCTGCTGCAGGGCTGACTTCACGACGTTTTACGACAATGCCGTGCGCGAATACGCCGTCGTTACCGAGTGAAGTGCGTCTCTTTGGAGCAGATACCGGCTGAGAGAAACGCAGCAACAAGAGAAAGGAATACGTTTCGGGCTCGTTTCCACCTGGACTATCACCGAGCACCGCGCAGCCCCTCCGGAACATTCATTTCGACCCGAAAACTCGATGTGGAAGCTGGGCTGAGGAACGAAAGGGCCACGCTGGGGAAGGCAACTAGCTGATTTACCAAACCGAGCTCGGTGGAGGAGCCTAGTTGCCTCCCAAGCGACGCTTTAGAAAAGGAAGGAGCGGATACATTGAGCCCGAACAGTGGTGAAAATGGACTATGATTTTAAAGTGAAGCTGACCGGCGAAAGAGAGCGAGTCGAGGACCTGTTTGAGTACGAAGGATGCAAAGTGGGAAGAGGCACCTACGGTCATGTATACAAGGCGAAGAGAAAAGATGGGTGAGTTGATGACCAGCGAGGCCTCCAGCCGGTGAAGCCAGACCCCCCTCCCTCCCTCTCACAAATAAATTTTAATTACTTCTCTCATTTTTCTCCCCGTCAAACCCACTGGCACAGCAGGCTGGAGATTTATGCAGAGAAATAAGACGACAATGCAATTTGTCTGGATGCTGATAAAGCTGTGTTTCTTATATAAAAAGCACTCATACATTTTGATTTTTGCCATCGCCTTTTTACCACATTTGATATTGTTCTATCACATCTGATGCATCTATTTTGTCCACATTTGCTGATCCACTGTGTTTTAATTGTCAGTTTTCTACTTCTTTGTAATTGGTGTAAATGTAGGAGACAGCAGGTGCATGTGTGAGCACTTGTTGATAGTCTTTATCATGCATAAGGTAGATATAATCCTACAGAAACTTATAGAAACATGTGTGAAGGTTCAAAATTGTAAGCTTAATCATGCATTTAATATAATGTCTGTGGAAATTCTCACTAATCAAAGTTATGCTAATCCAAAGCGTTTCAGGACTTCGCTTTTTTAATTTCCAAGTTCTTCAAGCCACTTAAATAAAAAGTGAAATGTCCACAAAACACCCCAAAAAGAGGAGTGCACTTGCTTTCTGTTGAAACTCCTAGGATATATAATGTAATCCATTATTTAGCGTGCCTTAATTTGACCCTCTTTTTAGTCCGTATTCAATTTGATGTCTTTTCTCGGGTAATAGTTGAGGGAAAGGTGGGAATTACGTGCAACAAAACTCCCCAGCTGGACCCTAACTGTAGCCGCTGTGGTTCATGGTTGGTGTGTTAAACCCTTAGGATGCCAGGGAGCCACCCACCTTCTACTCTGAAACTTTCTCACCATTTCCAATGTGATCCCTGTCTTAACTCCGTCTGGGCCAGAGCAGTGGAGACCCGAAGGCAGCCCGATCTACCAGGCTCATAGTAGGCCCATTATCACAGCCCGGACATACTGGCAGCCGGAACCGCACAAAAGAGCCTTAAAGTGTTTAAAGATGTTTGTGTTCGCTCGAGGAGGCTGCCGTTTATGAGACTCTGTGAGCTAAGTTGTGCTGCAGCATTTGGACGAGGCCTGAGGAGGCACAAAGCATGGGTTTATGAGATGATTTCGGCCAGGGGGAGGGAGGGGTTGTAACCAATTCATCCAAGTGAGAGCCAGTCCCAGTGCTCTGTTTGTCCCTCGCCAGCTGCCAGACAGGGCCTGTTTCCTCTCTCCCTCCATTGTTTTGAACCTCAGAGGTGAGCTTGATTACACAAATCTGGAGGTAATGCAACTCGGCCGCTTCTCAGAGCCTCTGTGCCAGCTGCCAAGTGCCCCCCTTTATGTTTCTGTGCAGACATCTCTCAGGGGGCCTGCAGTCTGGTCTGGTGTTGATGTTGCTTTGCCTCTCTGTGTGTGTTTGTAGGAAGGATGATAAGGACTACGCCCTCAAGCAGATTGAAGGCACTGGCATCTCCATGTCAGCCTGCAGAGAGATTGCAGTAAGAGCTGCTTGCCTTTCCCCTGCCCTTTTGTTTGGTCTGTGATAAACACCTTCATGTCATCGCTAGGTGCTTTATGTAATGTCCCAATAACCTTCACAAAGGATTTTTCATCAAATAAGCAACAGAAATACAAGAACTACAACCGATCAACATTATTATAATTCACACAGAGAATAGACACAATGTCATTCTTAAAAACTATGAAGTCACAATCAATCCCTTAAACATCATAAGCTAAAAGACACATCATTTCTTGTGGGACCTTTGTATTATATTGTATTCACTTGTGCGGGTGATATTGTGTCTGCCTTCTGTTATTTATGGTAATCGGTGCAGTAAAATTCCCCGCTTTTATCAGGTGCTAAATACATCAACTAGTGCAAATAGGCAGTTTCATTATGTCATTGTCATTCATGGTCTCTGCTGTGACACTGTGTGGTCGATCGTCTGACTGAGGTTAAATTTTGCAGCTGCTGCGGGAGCTGAAGCACCCCAACGTCATCTCGCTGCAGAAGGTTTTCCTGTCACATGCAGACCGTAAAGTATGGCTGCTCTTTGACTACGCCGAGCATGATCTCTGGGTAAAAAGCAACCACACAACACACACTGGAGCTGCATGATGCGACTTATCAAACTTGTTTTGATTTTTGTGGCAATGCACGCAGATTTTCTTTCTTTGCATAGTTCGTTTTAGGCATTTTTACGACTTCAAACAAATGTACATGCTGCAGATTCCTATCTAAATATAGTAGCATGTGACTTGAAAACAGTGCTCTTGTATTTAAGTTATATTTGTCCGACATTCTACTGTTTTAGCACATATGTGAACACAACCTCTTTTTTAAGATGCACATTCATAAATGGAGAATTACTTCTAGTCTTGAAGCATATAGACTTGGAAGGAAAGAGTGCTAATTATACACTGCTAAATCTCAATAAAACACACACATACACCAAGAAGTATTCCACATTTAGTAGTTAAACCTCTGGTGCGTTACGATTGGCAGTTACAACTGGCAGAGTATCAGAAGTGAGTTAAAGGCCATTTTCTGCCACAGAGCTGCTACACACACATTCCCCTTCCGAGGAAGTGGAAACACATGGCACAAATACCAGCCGTACTCATGTAGCCTGTAGGCAAACTTACATTTGCGACCATAAGGAAGAGGAGGTTGCATTTCAGTCAACATGTGCATGCACACCACAGTGACTATTATCTCGTCTCCCTGTAGCACATTATTAAGTTCCACAGAGCATCCAAGGCCAACAAGAAGCCACTTCAGCTGCCTAGAGGAATGGTGAAGTCTCTGCTCTACCAGATTCTGGATGGCATCCATTACCTCCACGCCAACTGGGTCCTGCACAGAGACCTTGTAAGAGGATTGGTGGGCGAGCAGAGAGGGGAGGGGGGTGTTTAGGTGGAAGAGAAAACAAGGTTAAACAGTTAATGAGAGATTGGAAGTTTGTTATTCTGCAGGGAATCGTTGGTAAGCATGTGAAGTTGTGTGTGGACGTGTTCATAGCTATGGTTTTCAGATGTTATAGATATGAATGCATGAAGATGAGTAATGATTTGTTCACATTTTTTAGTTTTGCAAAGATTGATACGCAGCAATTCATTGATTACTGACAAATCTTGTTTTCTCTGTTATTATTGTGTATTAGGTTTTGATTTGAGGTTATTGCAAAAACGTATTATAGTTATCGAGATATAAAGGAAACTTTAGAGTTTTTTTTAAGTGTCACAGTTGGAGCTGTAAAATACGAATTTTGAAAAATCCCAAAGTGTGTGCAGATTTCACACACTGGGATGCCAGATTGTCAGCCTTCACATCCACTGGCTGGCAAAGTGACATGGAAATGTTGGACCTCTTTACTTTTTGGGGTGCAGTGGAGTTGTTTGTCCACTAGAGAGCAGCAACAAAGAGTTTGGTTTAATATGCAGGATTGTAGTGCAGCAACTGGGCCAAACAAGGCTGAAATTAATCTCAGAGGGTTTGCTGTCAGATGTTTGGATTGCGGAAACATTTTTATCATTGCGTGCCTGTCTTTTTGTCTCCATCAGAAACCAGCTAACATTTTAGTGATGGGGGAAGGCCCAGAGAGGGGTAGAGTAAAGATTGGTAGGTATAATGTCTCCCTTTTTTTAAAAAAAACTTGTTGATTGTTTATGCTTCCTATTACTATATTAACTTACATGCCTATTATACAGCGGACATGGGGTTTGCTCGTCTCTTCAATTCACCACTGAAGCCTTTAGCCGATCTCGACCCTGTGGTGGTCACATTCTGGTACAGAGCACCTGAACTACTGCTGGGGGCTCGGCACTACACCAAAGCCATCGGTTAGTGTTGTGCAATGCTCCCCATATGTACGTGTGCAACCAGTTCTTGATTGACAGCTCAGCTTAATGCGTGCCGTGTCTGTTTTCCTTCAGACATCTGGGCGATTGGCTGCATTTTTGCGGAGCTGCTGACGTCTGAGCCCATATTCCACTGTCGCCAAGAGGATATCAAGACCAGTAACCCTTACCACCACGACCAACTGGACCGCATCTTTAACGTCATGGGTTTCCCTGCTGGTGAGGCATCACTGCTGCCAGACTTTGGGGGAAAATATTCACAAAAAAATAATTAGCTCCATTTGCAATCATTACATGCTGAGTCGTTAATGACTCACCTAAAGTGATTCAAAGGGGATTTAAGTGCTTCCGAGCTTCCAAAGTAATTATATTAATGGTTTTAACCTGCTATTATAGCAATGTGTTACCCAGTTGCCGTATCATTAGAGAAATGCTGTGGAAGGATAAGATTATTTTGTTGGTCTTCTCTTACTTCTTTTCTAAAGGCAGTAATGTGATCTGTGGACTCCAAACATCAATCCTCAGACACGATAGATGAAGCCAAGTCGCAAACATAGAAACTTTTACTTGCAGGGCTACATTTGGGCCAATATTTTCCAGTTCACTTAAGCTGCTGCTGGTCCCCCCCCCCCCCCCCCCCCCCTCACATCTCAGCTGCTAGTTGTGTAATTCGCCAGTCTCTTTGATAGATTTTGTTTTGCTTCTGCAGAGAATTGGGCCAAATTTGACAATTAGTGTTTAGCAATTGAACCCAAGATAATTGATGTGAAGATTTACAAACCTACAGATAAGCATTTTCAGTTAGATAAAAGACAGATCTTAACCTCTAAGTCCAATCCAAGACTCGCTATGCTGTTTTAAAATAAGAGACAGCCTCAGGGAAATCATTAGAATTTGTGTTTTAAAGAAAATTGTAATCCAGACCCTACAACCCAAGTAATCTGTTCTTGGGAGGAGGGAGGGTGTGGCATGGAGTAATCCTGTCTTTCCCTCATTTGACAGATAAAGACTGGGAGGACATCAAAAAGATGCCAGAACACTCCACGCTGATGAAAGACTTTAGAAGGAACACGTGAGTCTGCAGAACACCACTGTCCCAGTTTTCTTTAAGGCTCTAAAACAAAGTCAGAGCACAGCAAAGTGTGCAGCGAAGAATGTCTGCTGGCAAAAAGACGTTGTTGAGTGCTTTGAAAAATTCCTACTTGACCATGTAATAGCTCAGCATGTTGTTTTGTGAGAAAATTGCACTGAAGATATGATGTTAATATAATTTGCTCCTCCACTTTCACAGATACACAAACTGCAGCCTTATAAAGTACATGGAAAAACACAAAGTCAAACCAGACAGCAAAGCATTCCACTTGGTGAGTTAAATTGCTTCGGTAATTTAGTACTTGCATGTAATTTGCAGAACCTACAGTGCTGTTATGATGGAAAACATTCATGCTTCTGTTATCGTAGTGCTTCATCAAATGGTTTCTTGTTTGAGATTAGCGT
Organism: Acanthochromis polyacanthus; assembly: GCF_021347895.1. Taxonomy (NCBI): domain Eukaryota; kingdom Metazoa; phylum Chordata; class Actinopteri; family Pomacentridae; genus Acanthochromis; species Acanthochromis polyacanthus. The sequence continues at coordinate 19,135,341 of NC_067132.1, read as the reverse complement.
TTTGTGTGTGTTGTAACAGCTGCAAAAGCTATTGACCATGGACCCCATCCGTAGAATCACATCTGAGCAGGCCATGCAGGACCCCTACTTTTTAGAGGAGCCTCTACCCACCTCTGAGTGAGTTACAGCAGAAACACACACCCGTACATTCAGTCTGCATTCAGTTTCTCTGTGTTGCACTTGTCTTTAGCTCACATGATCCAGGGACGGCTTGAACTGATTGCTTAGTTAATTAGCTGTGAGTCATGGGAATAAATGTTTGAAGATGGCGAGCTTCTTCCCTTTTTCTTCCAGTGTGTTTGCCGGTTGTCAGATTCCCTACCCCAAGAGGGAATTCCTGACGGAGGAGGAGCCAGAGGACAAGGCAGACAAAGTAAATCTAGTCGTGCCACACGTTTATTTCATACATATGTAGAGAAGTGAATGCTTAAATGTAAAAAGGAGCTGAACAGTATTGTATAGAAGTACTGCAGTCTTTTTTTCTTCTTTTTTTGTGGCTTTTAGAAGAACCAGCAGCAGCAACAGGGAAACAACCACACAAATGGCGCGGGGCACACTGGCAACCCAGACAACAGCCACGCCCAGGGCCCGCCTCTGAAGAAAGTGCGAGTTGTCCCGCCCACCACTACCTCAGGTGGCCTCATTATGACCTCAGACTACCAGGTAAGTCCATTAAGCCTTCAGTCACCGTGTCTCTGGGTGTCCGTCAACAAAATAAATGAGGATGACCATGATAAAACGTTTCATTTCAGTCAATAATAATAATCACCTCTTATTTTCAATGACATTTTTTGTTAAATACCAAGAGGAAAAAACATTTACGCTGTATTAAATTGCCTCCCTTTGAATTTCTCCACTGTACCTATTGTCCAGAGGTGATAATTTTATTATGAAGACAACAAAGAAAAACACACAAGTAAATTAAATTTTCACCATCTGACCAATGGATTAGCTTGCAAAGGGCAATGTAGACTAAATATAATGATGAAATTTCTTCTGTGTTTCTGTCTCTGACCATAAAACCTCCAGATTCAAGAGGCTATAATCAATATAACTTTAAAATGACAAATTCTGAATCATTTTGGGGGTTCTTGTAGCGATGAATCGTCTGTTCTCAGTGTTACTGAGGTTTACAGAAGTTTCAAGCATCTTTCTGCAAATTATTTTTTGTGACCTGCAGTTTGAATACTTTGATTGCTGCCTCTGTGTGGCCAAAAAGCTGTTATTGCAGGTTTCAATCAAGAGATCACCACTAATATTGTGTGACAGATTTTTATTTTTTATTTTTTGGAGTGTGCGTCGAGTGCAGTAAACTTTAAAGAGAAATAAAATGAACTGAATCTCAACCTTTTCTTTGTCTCTGCAGCGCTCCAATCCACATGCTGCCTACCAGAACCCTGGACCAAGCACATCACTGCCCCAAAGCAGCATGGGATACTCCTCTACCTCCCAACAGCCTCCCCAGTACTCCCACCAGACCCACCGCTACTGAATCAGCCCTCCCACACATGCATACTCACATTTATAGACACACACACACACTCAGCCCTCGACCACGCCCACCTGAACGAATGTACTGCGGGACGTGGGGATGTCCAAGGCAACAACCCCCCCACCCCACCCCACCCCACCCCACAGAGGGCACATTCTCTGCAGCAGTCCGTTAGGCCAGAATTACAACGACATTCACTTTATTTCCAGATAACACAACATGACCCCAGTATTAGAAACACCGCTGTAGAGCAAAACCTGAGAGGTGAAACACAAGGAGGGAGGACGAGAAGAAAGGATGTTTGAATCCAACCCGTTTCTGTTACGTGATCAAGAGAAGATGGCTCAGTTCAGAGGACACGTGTTAATCTGTGGTGTCATCTCCTCCCCTCTTCTTCTTCACCAGTCTCTTACACCTACACCTACCTACCTACCCCAGCCAGTTTACCCTCTTCCTGTCGAAGCTTGGATGAGACTGAAAGCTGCTATGTGACTGCCAGCGTTGACAGATTCCCTGTCTGTCTGTCCTCCTGTCTGTCTGTCTTTCTGTTTTTATTTTGTGCGTGCACGCCCCTCTGTGAGGGCCTCAGCTGAAGACTGAGCTGAGCTGCTGTGAAGCATGCTGGGAGGATGCGGAGCCCCCGCAGCTGTGGCGTTGAGGGTTTTGTTTTTTTTTTAATCTTTCTTTTTTTTTGTTCAGAGAGGACAGAAAAAAAATGACAAAAAGATTTTAGTAGTTTATAATTTAATCTGTTTTGTTTTCATGGCAAGAGTAGCAAGGCAGCTTGGACTAGCTAAGCGCTCAGCTGCTGTATGCTGTGGGTAAGCCTTACAACATGACGACAAAACCAACCAATCGCATGGAGGATGGCAGATGGAACATGCATTGTACTGCATTGTATTGAAATATTTTACATGAAGCAAGTATCCTGACAATAAAAGTGGAAACATTAATATTGTTCATATTTTACAAGTTTTATGTAGTAGAAGAAGAAGAAGCATATTTTTCCCCTCTCCAGTATCTTTTCTATCTAACATAAATGCAGGTTATATTCCTCAAGAGCGAAGATTAATCATATTCGCGGATCAGAAATGGGTGTTAAAATTTCCTGCTAGGCAACAATTACAGCACTGCTGCTATCTGTATGCTTTTAGAAAGCACCTGGTGTCATAGAAAGGTTTCTAAAATGGCGTATAATCTTTCAAATACCTCATTGTCCTTTAGATATACTGACTATCCACTGTGGAAATGTTGTAGGAGGGTTTATTGGATTAAGATAGTAGACTTTCAGCAAAATCAGTCACAGAAATGTGAAAGATTGGTTTAAGCCTTTAATTGACAGTTGCAGCAAGTGGTCTGGTATTGAACTGGGGTCACCAAACCTACAGGAATTTGTGTTATATTCTTGATTTAAAGCATAATGTGTAAGAACATAAAGAAAGGGAACTATAATGGCTTCCCCTAGTGATAGCTGAAGCATAATTAACAGTCAAAAAGACTCAATTATTATAATACTCTAAAACTAAGACAAGCAGCAAATCATCACATTCGAGTATCTGGGACCGGAGTATATTTGGCAGTTTTGCTTAAAAAATTATCATAAATTGATCATCTTTTTTCTCTTGAGCATTTGAGTTGTTTTAGCTGTGAAATTCATGGAAAAACCACATCTGTCATTATCACTAAAGCTCAAACTGCTGCAAAGTCAAGGTATGCCAACAGTCACATTAGTATTTAGTCATTTATGTTTCGGTTTTAATGGCTAAATTAGTTGTATATGATAAACTAACAGCTGTGGAACAAATTCAAGCCCTGGTTTTCTCTGTTGTCTAGGAATAGAACTGCATTTCAAGTACTGAAACTCCCTATTCCTCTTCCACAGACCAGATACTATTCTCTGCATCCTCTCCCTTAGCTTTGATGACAGTCATCTTCCTCAGACTGTTTCTGTCCACAAACACACCTGAGAGACTAAACCACAGATCTAAGTATAGCAAGTCCTCTCAGTGAACCACTTCCTGCAGGATGCTGGCCCAGCTATTTGAGTCTGTTACACAATACTCTCCCAGCTCATTCTCAGCATCCCTGTGTGTACCTTACAAACCCCCTACAGACCTCTGCGGCTCGCAGTTTTATTAATTTCTCCTTATTTAGATAGTCTTCCTGTCCATACATGACCGCAGGGTTGAATTAAGAAACGCACCAATATTTAAGACAAGAGACGGGATCCAGTTGCGTGAAAAAACAAAAACTTGTTAATCTCTTCAGCAACGCCCAACTCTAGCCCCGCCCCCTCCATTCCCAGCACGGCTTCCGAGCTGGGGAGTCTCCCTGTCGCTCATTCCGGTTGTGAGACGCTATTGGTTGAAGTGAACGTCCGTCATGCACTAAATCCCCTGTGCGGAGATGTGATTAGTGGAAGCAGCCGGTGGGCGTGTCCCGATCCTCAAAGGATTTTACCCGGAGTGGCCAGACGGGCTGGGGGACACAGGATGGCAGAGCTAATTGGAGTATCTAACGGGACATGCGGGCAAGCTGATTTCTTCTAATATTTCAAGTGCTGGTGAGGACCTTATGATACTTTTTGCAGCGCATAATAACGCCTTTAATCATGATAATGCAATTTGTGTGTGTAATTGTGTTGATTGTGGTCTCATTTGTCCAAACTAAGTAGTCGAGCAGTGGACATAAGCTAGCTAACCAAGTGGTCAGTCGGAGCGGACCCCCAGTTGAGGATAATAAACCGACTCCAGCCCTGAAACACTGCATATTATTCTCTCTACCGGGTAACTTTAAATCGTTTTTGACCAGATAATTGATGCTGGCTGGTGCGCCGGCGTGTTAATCAGGTTGTTAGGTACCCCCAGATAGAAAACGGCTGGTTAAATTTCCGATTAAAACTGACACACACACAAAAAAAAAAAACTAACCGGGGTGGAGATGAACAGATGTGGGTCAGTCCATCGGTAACGGGAAGCGACGGTGCGGAACAGTGATTGATCGCGTTTGCCATCAATTTACGCCCGTGTGTGTGTGTGTGTGTTTCAGTGGACGTGTGTGTACGTGCATTTATCAGCCTGAAGGGAAAGGGGAAAAGGGAGTGTGTATGTGCAGCTAAACTGGGAATTTTTAGGCATGAAACATTAAAATAGTGCTTTAAAATAACTCCAGCGTGGCATCCATGTAGTTTAGCCCAACTAAAGTGTTAAATATTGAAATATAAATAATGGTTTCTTAGTTTAAGACAACGTGTTTCATCCTATATGACAACTTATCGTCAATATGGTGGCCACATATCAGACTTAATTGATTTGTCAGTGATCTATAAAATGACAGATGCAAAATATGCAAGTGAGAAGTGCTAATGTTTCGCATTAATCTGTATAAATATTACATTTACCTCCCAAAAAGAGGAAAGCAAACACATTTTGAATGCTGCAAATACATCTGCTCCTCATCATTATCATTATCCAATGGGATTATAACAACTTGGGGTCATGTTTGCATTAATAAGTCAGGTATTATTGTGGGCAGGAATAATCCTGATGATCTACTCAGCAGATATTAGGGATGTTTGGCATTGTTGAAGATACCAGAATGTGGAGAAATTGTGCAAAATCACTTATTAAATAATGAAAATGATGTTCCAATATGTGTCAAGTCTGGCTTCTAATTACAATTTTCTTTGTATGTCAACAGAATTGTTCAATTATCACCCATCTCTGACAAATAATGTGCCATTTACACTACAGAAAAGAAAGAAAAAACGATAGCTGCCTGCTCTTATCCAGTAGTATTCACTATTCAGTAGTTGTCCAAGGCACAGCGCCATCAATGTTTCACTACGAGTGCCCCTGAGTAATGTCGGAGCGAGGAGACATTTTTGAACAGGCGTAGACTCACAGTCAAGTTTTTTTTTTTTTTTACATCATATTTAGGGCAGTGTGACCTGACGTAATCCAAGTTGCATTATTCATTACATCAGAACAAGCAAAACAGCCTTCGACACAAGAAGCTGTACTCGGCTCATAAATTGGTAATGACTCCCCTTTCAGTTCTTAATGGAGTTCTCACATCTGTAGTAAAGGCCTCCTCTATCTGTAGGGATCTAGGCTTCTTGCGGGAGTCTCAGAGGGAGTGTGTTTTACCCCAAATGCAGCCCGAATGTCACCTCTCTGAGGATCAAAGGCATTTTTGCTGCTTAATGAGACATTTGAGAGGCTACCTGGTGTGTTTTACACGTTTGTTTGCATGAATGACCGAGTGAGCACACTGTGTTGCAATAATTTACCAACACATGACAAAAAAGAGGTGCTGGAAACGTGAAGAGTGAGAATCTAAGTGTGAAAGCTCATGTGCTCATCTCTGGAGCTTTTTTTTTTTTTGCCTCCGTCCTCCTCCTTGAGTGAGTGGACGATGAAGGAGGAGCGCTCGCTTTCTTTCAGTGCACGAGTACAGGGGGGCCTTAAAGAAGGTCGAAGAGGAGGAGGAGGAGGAGGGGGAGGATGCATGGGAGAGCTAGTGCTGTTGCCGTGTGAACGGAGCTCTATTGTCCCGGGAACCTTTCAGTGGCTTCCCCGAGGTCCCTGTTCCTACCCTTCCCCCCACTCGATCCACTCTTTCTCCCCTTTTTACACACAAACACATAAACGCACACATACTTTGTCTACCACCTTGCATTACACACAACCTTTTCTCTGCCTCGCACACTGTCTCATTCACTGTTTTTTTTTTTTTTTCCCGTCACACTCTTCTCCCTTGGTGTCTCTCCCATGCACCCTCCTGAGCCTCCACTTTCCCCTCATTTCTCACAAACAGACAAGGCCTGGCCCTCCTCCCGCTCGCCCCCCCAGTCACTCATTATTTCGCCTCATTGATGTGATTGTCATGCCGGGCCAGACAGTAAAAGCAAAAACATGCAATCTTCTAATTTGGATCACTTCATTTCTATGCCACGGAGAGCGCAGTGTTCCCAAAATGTTTGTGCGGAGAGCTAAACCTAAGCTGTCCTCCTGTGCCAAACACCACTCCTCAGTGACTGTATTCAGCGTCCTTTGCGGCGGCACATGATGGTGTACTTTTACCCTTTTGTTTTCTCTTATTGGCGTGAGGCTGTTGGAGTTTGCAGGGGGTTGCTAGCTGAGAAAGCGGGGGCAGATGAGGACTCTGCTGGTGGGAATCGTCCTTGGTCAACAGAAGTGTCTCTTCACAATCTGTAATTACGGTAGCTTCCAACAGGGACACCGATAGCACGGCAGTACTGCCTGATTTGTTGCTGATATATTGTGTTAAAGATGTAATCTCACCTCTTTATTTAGTCTCTAATAAGATAAGGATTCGCAAACAAAAGGCTGAATATTGAGGGGGCTGTATTTTGTAGCTGTGATGAGTTAACAGGGATTTAAACACTTAGTTTCCATGGATATCAAATGTGTTTGTTGTCATTAATGAGTATTTGCAAGGTCTAGTAAATATTAGTAGTGCTTCTTGCACCTGTCTGCTATTATTAGCCGTCTGCCAGACTGCCAGATATCCTGTACTGGTGCAACCTGCTTTTCTCCGGTGATTTTTTTTTGGTTTGTTTTTTGGCATAGCTGCACAGTCCAAACTCTGGAATAGTAATCAAGAGTGAACAATTCGATCGGCGAGTCTAAAAATGGTTTGAGAACGTTTTGATAGGGGAAGGGCGTGTTTCCATCTGTCTCCCTGTCTGTCCTCCTGGTTGCTTCTTGAGCCATGGCTGTATTGTTCTGGCCAAGTGTTTGGACAGGAAAGTGTGATGTGACACGCGGAGGATGAGGAAGCAGGAGCCAGACTCAGACTTCAAAAACAGGAAGCAGGAAGAGTCACCGATAAGATGGCCGCTCCGATGCACCCTGGGAGTTCTGCCACTTTTTGTGATTGTCTGTAGCCCTTTGAAGTACAAAGGGTTTGGAGAGTCTGATCAGACCCAGTCAGGGTTTAAGTCCTGAGTTGCAGTGGGCGTGGGAAGATCTGTCCAGCACTGTTTAACCCCTTTCAGACACGGGATGCACCAGACTCATAACACTCCTGTTGTCCTCATTTACAGGCTTCAAAAAATATTGTTTCCTTGGATGAAAAAAATCCAAAAATTCAGCAAAAAAATCCCTAAATTTCTGAAAATTTGCAAAACCTTCAGGCAGAAAATTCCAATAATTCCTTAAAATTTTCCCTTAAAAATTTTATTTTAAAAAAGTCCCCCAAATTTGGCAAGAAAATTCTTGTAAATATTCTCAAAAAATGAGTAAAAATCTTCCAAAAAATCCTAAAAATATCTAAAGTGATTACATATATATATCAGTAAAACTCCTAATATTTTCTTTAAGAACGTTCACATAAAAATCAACCAAAATCCAGCGAAATTCGCTGGATTTTGGTTGATTTTTATGTGAACGTTCTTAAAGAAACATTTTTTTCCCCACCAAATAATGTTCACACATTTCCCAGAAATGTTGAAAATGTGGACATCATAAGTTTCACTGTGAAAATTATTTTTTTTCCACATTGTCAAACTTTAAAACGGGTCAATTTTGACCCGCAGGACAAGACGAGGGTTAAAGTGACGGCATTCTGTCATTCAGACGTAGGTGGGAGAGATTAGACACTACATGTAGAGATGAATAATGCATAGTCATACACTAATAAACAAAAAACAAAATCTAAACTGATTGCAGGCCAAGTGTATTTGCGATTTCCTAATCACTGAATGATGACAATCAAACTACTACCTTCCCAAAAGTACATAAACAGAATAATTCCATCAGCTAGAATGAAGTCCAAGACCCAGCCCGAGGATAGATTATATGCAGCAATTGATTTAACTTTGATAAACGATTAACCCTGTTAACTGTGACAGCTTATGTGGCTGTTGTGAGGGGGGAAAAAAGGACACAGTCTGACTTGCTGTTGTGCCTGGATTGATCCTGTGTTCATGTTAAGGATAATTTGAACTTATAAGTAATTAATGAAGTTACTGGCGTGCAACTCTCTTCCTTTGGAGACACTTAAATGGATCCTGATGCTTTGATGCTGCTGGTGTATAATAATATAATAAACCCAGAGGAAACATTCCTACAAACAACTGGAAACAACAAACACAACTCAAAGCTCCTCTTAGTGGAAGCAAAACCTAGATTGCATGCTGATTATGGACATTTTAGTTTGTAATTGATGTGAAATTGTAGCGCATAGTGAATGGGGAAGGTATTTTGTTTTTTATTTATGTTTTTTATTAGAAAGGTTGACGACATTACAGAGCATTTTCAGTCATCTTTATCATAGTCCTCTCTTTTTTTCCATAACAAAAACAAACAAAGCAAAACAAAAAACAAAAAACAAACCAGGACTGGGAGTTTACAGTCATCACTATTTTCTCACAAGAAATATATACATGCATAGAAAATACAGTGCTATTATTATGCAAGAAATGTCAAAGTTTCAGTCATATAAAGTCATTCTGAATAGGGGATATAAAATGAATCCATTTGTCCCAAATTAGGTAAAATGTGTCCTTTTAAATTTGTAAAGAGTATGTCAGTTTTTCCATTTTAAATATTTCCTTAACTTTTCCCAACCAATCATGAAGAGTTGGCGGGGTGGGAAAGGTATTTTGTGATACACAAACTGCATCTTTTGCTCTCTGTGATGGTTTTGGACAGACATTGGTGCTTAAACGTGGAAAAAGACCTCCCGAAATTGCATCACACTACTTTAAGTGTTGTTGTGTGTGTGCACCTATCCATTAATGCCACAACATGCAGTTCAGACTTGTGCCATGTTGAAAGGGATACGGAAATGTTACGAGGTTCGATTTAGTGGGATTACCATCGTATAGTAATAGTGACCGGGGAATAGTGAATAGCGGCCGGGGCGTTCATTCAGACATAAAGTTCAGTTGCCGTCAGATTAAAGGAAAGGAGTCTGAAAGGGACATATGTTGTCTGCAGGAACTTGAGAAGCTTTTACACTTTGGCTTAGGGCGTATTTATTCTTCTTTTCGTGTTTGGTGTTGACCATATCCATGAGTCTCTGCTTGTGTTAGGTTTCCAGCTGGGCCAGTGACAAGCTGGCCTGGGATTAGCTGGCATGCTGTATCTTCCTATCCCTAATGCTTTAATCTCTCTGCTAGTCGCCAGAAGTCTTCTGGCTTTGGGACACTGTTGGTCATCACTCTCGGTTCTCTTGTCAGCAGCTCGTTTGTTGTTAATGGAAAATACTGTCTTTATGGAGGAAAAACAGAAAAACAAAATCAGCTTCAAATGCATTGCAGTCCCCTACCACAACCTTAGCAACACACACGACACCCACAAGCATGGTTTCCTTAAGTTAATATTTCTTGCACAATTGTGCAGTAAAGCTGCAACAATTAATCAATTAGTCAATCAGCTGTCATCAATTAAATGAATTGTTAACTGTCAGTAATTCATTGGAGTAATTCTTAAAGAAAAACTGTTAAAATTCCCTGATTCTATCTTCTTTAAATTTGAATATTTTTTGGTTTCTTTACTCCTCTGTCATAATAAACTGAATATCTTTGGGCTGTGGACAAAACAAGACATTTGAAGATGCCATTTTGACTCCACAATCACCAACATTTACTCAAATACTGCTGAATGATATGGACAAATGACCGTTTTGACCCCTAAAAGCAACCAATGATTTATTTACATTTCCTATTATATTTCTAATTTGATTGCAGGTACATTCATGTAACATTTAAACTAAACCAGGATTGATTAACACAAATTCTCAGATTAAATCCTGTTTTACTAAGTGTGGAAATGGCATTATAACTTAAGATCAGACCATTTGCAAGCATTTTTACAGCAAGCAAAAGTAAACCAGCTTCTCAAATGCAAATAGTTGCTGCTTTTCTTTATTATCTGGGATAATAAATGTGTTTATTTTTGAAACGAGCACTACACAAACAAATTTGGGGCTCTTGGGAAGTCTGACATTGTGTTCACCACCAGCCATTAATCAAGAAAGTAATTAGTCGGTGAAAAAAAGTCTTGCTCATTAATGCTTGGGTACATTAGATGCTGACCAACTGGATCTGCGTCTCAATCAGAGTGTGTTTCTTGCGTTTCCCTGCAGTTTGTGTCGGTGTGAGGCTTCACCATGCCGCTGGTGAAGAGGAACATCGAGCCGCGTCACCTCTGCCGGGGGGAGCTCCCCGAGGGCATCGGCAGCGAGCTGGAGTGTGTGATGAACAACACGCTGTCTGCCATCATTCGCCAGCTCAGCAGCCTGAGTAAGACACACAATCACTGACACAAACACACACCCTTTCCATTAAAAAAAATGCTGCTAAAAGTCTCACATTTTAGCAGATAAAAAGCACAAGTTTGTGACACTGAAACCAGAGGATCCTCGGGCTACATGGCCCCACTGAGGTCAGCGTGACGACGGTCTACGCTGCGTGTGTCGCGTCTTTGTAGCGGGACAAAATCACATGCTTTCATCATTAATCCCGATGCAGTGATTGATTTGGGTGTTGCCATGGTTACAGCGCCTGGGGTCACCGGGCTCACAGCGGGCTTAAGCAGCCTCACGCTGGAGTTTGAAGGGTTGAAATGTCAGCCTTTTAGATGGCTCCACTGAAATGAACTTAACCGTCCAGCTGTGGACATGTGACTGTGCAGATTCGTTTTGTGTTTGTTGGTGTGTGCGAGTCTGTGCGGCAACTGTTTGCGTGCAGAACTGTTTAATATCGATTGTTATGCTCACTGTACATGCATTCGACAGAGTGGTTACAGCACCAAGGGCATTTATCGTCCCATCTGTCTTCTATTCCCGTGTCCTTGCTTCATACCCGCCAACAGTGCGTTATGTGTTGTCATTTGGCAGTTCCCCTTCACCCCTTTTTCCTCAGTTGCTCTCATTTTGCTGCTCTCACAATAGCAGCGTTAAAAGTTCTCTGTGAACTTCAACACCGTAATTTTAACCCAGTCATTTATGCTGTTAACTGTCCATTCTCTGTCTCTTATTGTGTCAAGTTCCTGCCCAGGGAGTGGGCCTTTTAACAGCAGCTGTGTGGGTTAAATATAAATGCTCACACATGCCTGGCGGGGTGTATCTACAGACTACATACGCTGTGTGTGTGTGTGTGTGTGTGTGTGTGTGTGTGTGTGTGTGTGTGTGTGTGTGTGTGTGTGTGCGTGTCTGTGTGCACATGTGTAAAAGTGGACCATAAGAATCCTCCAGAGAGGTCAGAGTTGACGGGGCTCAGCATGCCGGATCTGCAATTCTTCCTTCCTCTAAATGTTTTTCCTGCAGCTCATCCTGTCAGCAGGGGGGACAGAAATAGCTCTAAGGCTGTTTGTCATTCCACACATTAAATATTACACAGTTTTCTATAATTAAACATTTTATTAGAACTACACTGAAAGTACTCCAGCTGGTTTTCATCTGTTATCATTAAGGAAAGACTTTTTTTTTTTAAGTTCATCTTAGTCTTTACGTTTTACTACTGCCCAGATTTACGGTCTTGTACTAAATGACCTTTTGCCCTCATTAGGCTTATATAGCTGTTTGACACTTGCACGCGACGTCCTCCCTCAACCCACCCTTCTCCAGAGCAAAGATGTCACCGATTTTCAGAGTTGTTTGCCAAAATGGTGGGTGAATAACATGTGAAGTGATGTTAGAACTAAACAACTAAATATTTGCTGTCCAATCACATGTCAAAAGGGACTGCAGGCTACTTAGGAGATGTTGCTTTTTAAATCTTTAACTCAGAGCTAACATCCTCCTCCTCACTCCCTTTTCCCACAATGGATTTATTATAACAGTAACCAACAGCACTGGTTTTCATTGCCAACACTCAACACATTGTTTCTCTACTTGACTTTTAGCCCTCTGAGCCCAAAGCAATATCTGGGTGTTTTTTTTTTTTGCTCCTGTCACATTTTTCCTCACATTGAGCTCATTTTTCACAGCAAATTAAATGAATGTAAGCACCACTAGCCCAACAGTATGAAAGCAATGTGTAGTCCTCTTTTATGGGAAATGTACCATGGCTAGAAGCAGACAGGACTCAAAAGGTCATTTCTGTAGTATGATACAGTTATAGAGCCATGAATCATCTTTGGTTATGAAAAAACATGTATGATATCTGTGTTAGCAATACTGAAGAAAATGGTGACTCTACATGAAGTGCATTATTTTGTACTTCCATTTTTAACTTATCCAGTCTGCTGTCTACAAACACAGCCTGCAATTCAGCCCAGTTTAGATGAAAAGCCTCTAAATTTTTTGGTTGCCGCTGAGTCATGGCTTGTTGGTTTCGCCCAATTTTTAGTTTTTTATGGAATCTGGTTAGAGCTAACTTTTTGTTCTTTTGATGAAATATCACGATTTTAGGCTTAGATGTGGCTAGCTTTTCCGACGTAACAGATGAATAGTTCAAGAACATCCAATGATTTTCTCACTTTTTACACTTTCTGGCATTGGTAAATGGTCTGTTTTCATTGACTTTCAAACCTGGCAAGTTTTGGGATTCTGAGGGTTAAATCTACTAGTAGTAAGCAGGCACCAGTTGTGTGTGAATTAAGGCTTAGGTCACACAGACTGGTTTGTCACTTCGTCTTTTCTGTGGCCTTTGAGGCTGAATGTGTGAAAGAGGTGTAAAGATGATGTTATGTCCTGTCTTCTTGTGAACTGTGGTTAAAGAGCGTATGATTTACGCATATTTAAGTTTCACACATAAACGTCCACGAGAAAAATGGGAACCTGAGCGTTGCTTATTGGTACACCAGCAGCAGTTGTTCAGGTGTATTTTTCTGGCCTAAATTTTTTGCTGAGGCTTTAGAACTTTGAGGGCTGCACAGTGGGGTAGTGGTTAGAACTTTCGCCTTGCAGCAAGAAGATCCCTGGTTCAGATCTTTCTGCATGGAGTTTGCATGTTCTCCCTGTGCATGCGTGGGTTTTCTCTGGGTACTCCGGCTTCCTCCCACAGTCCAAAAATATGCTGAGGTTGATTGATCACTCTAAATTGTCCGTAGGTGTGAATGTGAGTGTGATTGTTTGTCTGTATATGTAGCCCTGTGACAGACTGGCGACCTGTCCAGGGTGTCCCCTGCCTTCGCCCGAGTCAGCTGGGATAGGCTCCAGCACCCCCCGCGACCCTAGTGAGGATAAAGCGGTGTATAGAGAATGGATGGATGGTACTTTGAACTAGAAACTCTGAGGTCTCCAGCACTAATAGTTGAGTCACCTTCAACAACTTCAAAGAAATGATAATATCCTATGTAATGTAAATAAATTAATTTGCTTTTGCTTACTGGCTTCACATAAACATACACACAGAACGATTTGCACAATCTGTATTCAGCCTCGATTAAATTATTCATGAGAAATGTTGCTATATGGAGTTGTATGAGACACCATTTCCTGCACAGACGCTCAGACTCTAGTTTCACAATGTGTCACATTACAGCTGTATTGATTGGACCTGAGCCTCAGCTGGGATTTGCTTGGCTCCAGATAATGATTAAAAGTCTCCGTCTTTCTCTCAGATTTCCCATCTCTTTCTCTTTCTGCTCTTCTATTCCAGGTAAACATGCAGAGGACATATTCGGCGAGCTGTTCAACGAGGCCAACACCTTCTACCTGCGTGCCAACTCCCTCCAGGATCGCATCGACCGGCTGGCCGTCAAGGTCACGCAGCTGGACTCTACTGTGGAGGAAGGTGGGTCAGAGGTTAGATGACTGAGGGTGCAGGCACAGCAAGTCATCAATCATTGTTGAAGGGCTGATTGTGTGTATGCTTTTCACTTTGTCTGCTTACTGAATGCCTTTTTCTTCTATCTCTCCATTGTTAGTGTTTTCTATTTATCCCCTCTTCCTCTCCCTTCCAATAGGCCATTCATTTGATGAGTCATTTGTCCTCTCTTTCTTTTTTTGTGCTCTCAGTTTCTCTGCAAGATATCAACATGAGGAAGGCCTTTAAGAGCTCTACCACTCAGGACCAGCAGGTGGTGTCCAAGAGCAGCGTGCCCAATCCAGTCAGAGAGATGTACAACGTGAGCGACAAGCCTCCACCTCTCAGCATCCTCTCACCTTACAGGTTGGTGCACACACTCAGACATCTGCGCTTTTTCAGCATAATCACTGTCACATTTTCAGAACCTAACTAAATGTAGTCACTTTTTCATGAAGATTTCTTCTAAATTCCCCTTAACTGAGCGTTTATCAAATTTTGCTGCAGGTCATCTGTGGGTATTATTTATAAGCATTTGGCTGCAGCTCCAAATTGAAATTGAGTTAAAGAAATGTATTAAACAGAACAGAACAGATGAATAACTGAAGCCTCTCGTGTTATGTTTGTTAATAGTCTGTCCTTAAGGTGTGCTGACGTTATTTGCATATGCATAGTTTATCAGTTTGAATAAACAGGTATTGATGATCAGTTGCATTAAAAAACTTCCATAAATTTAACTGTAACCCTTCAAGCCTCCAGTTTAAAGGTTTAAAGTTATTTTTTTTATCAGATTTCTTGCTAATGTCTGACCTACATCCAGAGTGAAACAGCAGATTTTTTTACTATGTCCTGCTGCATTTGGGAGCTGCTTTTATGCAGTATGCTTTCCATTATATGGGTGCATTACATATTTAGTATGTCAGGCTCCAGTGGGAATCTTAACTCCTAATCCTGACTACATGGCACACTTTACTCACTTTTTTTCTCCACTCTCTCAGTCCCTCTACCTTTTCATCCTGTCATTTCCATTTATGCTGTCTTTGATAAAAATGCAGGAGCCCTACTCATAATTTCACTCTTGTTCTTCCATCAGCCTCCCCCACTTCTGCAATATTCATACCTTTACATGTTATATTCCCACAAATGGACTTACTCAAGAAATACCACCACTGTGCCTTACCTTCTTATTCTACCTAAACAGTAACAATGCATCGGGCAGATTCTACTTCATGTCGCTTTACGTACGAAGATATTTGATCACCAACTCCTTGGTGTTTCTCTCTGTAGGGATGACCACAAGGAAGCACTCAAGTTCTACACCGACCCCTCCTACTTCTTTGATCTGTGGAAAGAAAAGATGCTGCAGGACACTGAGGACAAGAGGAAAGAGAAGAGGAAGCAGAAGGTAAAACTCTATCCAAGAGTGTCTCACAGATCTACACAGATACACTGATTACAGTTCATTGTCTCAGGTTGAAGATTAAAATTGCGGCTTCTCCTCCTCCCCAAAGCTTCACAGTAGTAATCGACCAAAGAGATTTTATAGAAAAATAATGTTGAGAGAGTAGCTATTAGCATAGAAAACATACGGGATAAAGCATGAAGTAAGACAAGATAAGAGAAAGAAAGAATTTGCAGAACTTTTCGGTGGGACTTAGTGCAATAGTCCATAAACGTACATACGCTCAACAAAAATATAAACGCAACACTTTTGTTTTTCCTCCCATTTTTTATGAGATGAACTCAAAGATCTAAAACTTTTTCCACATACACAATATCACCATTTCTCTCAAATATTCTTCACTAATCTGTCTAAATCTGTGACAGTGAGCACTTCTCCTTTGCTGAGATAATCCATCCCACCTCACAGGTGTGTCATATCAAGATGCTGATTAGACACCATGATTAGTGCACAGGTGTGCCTTAGACTGAACGTCAACCAGAGCTGTTGCTTGTGTATTGAATGTTCATTTCTCTACCATAAGAGATATGTGGGTGAGCGGTTTCCTGATGTCAATGTTGTGGATGGAGTGGCCCATGGTGGCGGTGGGGTTATGGTATGGGCAGGCGTCTGTTATGGATGAAGAACACAGGTGCATTTTATTGATGGCATTTTGAATGCACAGAGATACCGTGACGAGATCCTGAGGCCCATTGTTGTGTCATACATCCAAGAACATCACCTCATGTTGCAGCAGGATAATGCACGGCCCCATGTTGCAAGGATCTGTACACAATTCTTGGAAGCTGAAAACGTCCCAGTTCTTACATGGCCAGCATACTCACCGGACATGTCACCCATTGAGTATGTTTGGGATGCTCTGGATCGACGTATACGACGGTGTGTACCAGTTCCCGCCAATATCCAGCAACTTCAAACGGCCATTGAAGAGGAGTGCCGCCCCCAATAAAACAAAACTGCACCTTTCAGAGTGGCCTTTTATTGTGGGCAGTCTAAGGCACACCTGTGCACTAATCATGGTGTCTAATCAGCATCTTGATATGGCACACCTGTGAGGTGGGATGGATTATCTCAGCAAAGGAGAAGTGCTCACTGTCACAGATTTAGACAGATTTGTGAACAATATTTGAGAGAAATGGTGATATTGTGTATGTGGAAAAAGTTTCAGATCTTTGGGTTCATCTCATAAAAAATGGGAGCAAAAACAAAAGTGTTGCGTTTATATTTTTGTTGAGGGTAACAAAAGTGTCTCCACAAACTGTTTACATTGTTGTTAATAGTTTATTAGTTAGTTAAATGTAGTTCAGATTGAAATTCATGCTTTCTCTTTCTTCAGGAGCAGAGGCGTTGTGTGGATGGGACGTTACAGAGGGAGGTTAAGAAGGTCCGGAAGGCGAGAAATCGTCGTCAGGAGTGGAATATGATGGCCCTGGATAAAGAGCTGAGGCCAGACCATCGACACACCATCCACCGAGACAGAGGAGCTTCTTCTGAGGGCTCAATGTCACCAGAGAACAGGTATGAGTTGTTTCCTCATTTTCATCACAGCACATGCTGTAGTGTGCTCTATGATTCATATTCATTTTGCTTTGTCAGGGGTCACGGCCTGGACCAGCATCACTTCCCCAACAGCATGAACCACGCTGGCCACGCCCACACCTACTCCGGCCCCCCGCCCAGCGTCCTGGCAGCCCAGATGGCTGCCGGTCACTCTGCTCGAGGAGGAAGTGAACACGACACCAGAGGCAGGACTATGATGGCCTATGGGAGTGGGACACTAGGCCGCTCCCACCACCACCAAGTGCCGTTGCCTCCTCCACCCGCTGAGGCTATGAACGGAGGCTCCATGCCCCTCCCACCAGTGGACTACAGGTAAAAACAGAGTTCAATTTAACCTTCCTGGTGTCCTCATTTACGGGCACCAAAAAATTATTGTTTCCTTGTCTGAAAAAAAATCCCAAAATTCAGCAAAAAAAATCCCCAAATTTCTGATAATTTGGAAAACCTTCGGGAAGAAAATTCCAATAATTCCTTAAAAGTTTCCCTTAAAATGTAATTTTAAAAAAAAATCCCCCAAATATGGCGAGAAAATTCTTGTAAATATTTTCAAAAAATGAGTAAAAATAAAAATCCTAAAAATATCTAAAGTCATTACATCTATATCAGTAAAACTTCCAATATTTTCTTTAAGAACATTTATAAAAAATCAACCAAAATCCAGTGAATTTTGCTGGATTTTGGTTGTTTTTTTTTGTGAATGTTCTTAAGAAACATTTTAACATTTCTTTTTTTCCACCAAAAAAATGGTCAAACATTTCCCAAAAATGTTGAAAATGTGGGCATCAGATGTTTCACTGTGAAAATATATTTTTTTCCACACTTTCAAACTTTAAAACTGGTTAATTTTGACCCACAGGACGACCTTAGGGTTAAACAAAATGTTGCAATTTTTCCTGTCTTTTCCTAACAACAATCAACAAAACATGAACACACTATTAAATACTGCATATGCATATTTAAACATTTGTCACACACAATACATAGGCAGTATTCCAAATCCAGTCATTTATTCTGTCTATTGCATCCATTAACGGCTTCTGTTTAGTTGTTATGTACAGTATGTTTCTATAGATGCCCACAGTTTATTTAGTTCTGTATATTTTTGTTCCTCCATTTTTTCCCAGTTTAAAATACTCCTTGGGTCATTTTTCTAGATTTTCCAATTTCTTAGGATTGCACATATTACTGCCAGACTTCCAAGTTTAACCACAAGACGTCGTGCTCACGTTGGTTCTACATTTTCAATTTTTACCCTCATAATGTCCTCCCAGTGGCCGTACACCTTTTCTCCTTTGGGGTCAAAAATTACCCGGCCATGTTTGACTGTTATTTAAAGCATATCATATAAATGGTCAATCAAATGTGTGTTACACCTTTAGTCTGACTTCAGTCCAACCCATTACCACAATATTTTTTCTGTTTTTGTTGGAATTTATGGCCAATTAGACTTTGCTTACACAAAAGTATACGACGGAAAGAGGGGAAAAAAATCTTTTATTTGGGGACAGAATGACCCCAGGACAACACGAGGGTGAACATGTCTAAAAATCCATGTGTTCTGGTTTAATTTAATCTACATCAGATTTTGTTAAACGAATCATGGGTGCATCAAAAACCTCGGGGTCATAGTTCCTGCAGCCACATTAACACAATATTCCCAGAGTAGGTTAAATGCTTAAAACGACTAAACATTTGGCAAAAAAAAAAATGTCTCAAATAATAAATCCCAGGACAACATGATTTAGCTACTCAGGCACTGACACATTTCTAAAAGCTTTGACACTAACTTACTTCATACTGTTAAATGACTGTAATGCAGTTTTGCTAGAAGCCAGCACAGGCTCTTACTGACATCCAGTGAACTTTGAGCTGATGCTGCCACCTGCTGGGTCACCATCTTTATGATTCACGCTCAGACCTTGAAGCCTGCTTGTGGTGGCCGTAAACTGAAGTTGTGAGTGCTCCACTGATTCTCTCTCCTTCTGTCCTTCTCGCAGTATGGATGGGTATGCCAACACCGGTCCTCCTCCCCCTCCTCCTGCCCCTCTCATCCCTTCTGCCCAGACGGCCTTTGCCTCGCCCCCTGGAGGCCCGATGTCTCCTGGCCCAATGAGCGGTGCTGCCGGCTACGCTCCGCCTCCACCACCTGTATCTGGAGCGCAGGCAGCTCCGCCTCCTCCCGGTCCTCCGCCTCCTCCGCTTCCAGCTGGTGCCTCCCACTCCACAACCCACAAGATGTCCTCAATCGCACCTGCTGAGACCACAGTGGTCAATGACGCCCGCAGCGATCTGCTGGCTGCTATACGTATGGGTGAGTCCTGCAGTGTGTCTATGAATGTGTCCACAATGAGTCCTCCTCATATATATGCATATATGTGTCCTCGCTGGAAACATCTACATTTATTCCACCTTTTAACAAAGGATTTATCTGAAACAATCTTTGTTAAATTCAGTAAGACTAACATAGAATGTGTTACAAGTGGGGAAAAAAAATCTGTCACTCCTCTCAGTATATTGTAGATAAATCTCACATAATTTACCTGTGAATTTATACACTAAATTTAGAACGTATATGTAAGAAATAGCTGCCACTGAATTACAACACGTGATGTATGCACAACACAAGAGGTTTATATGGGGTTTTGGATAAAAGATGAAACATTCACCTTCATTTTAACATCCAGAAAAGATGGAATTTTGTGTTTTCCTCCTGATTCTTCAAGTTCAGGTCATTTCTAAGTAATTGCTGATGGAAATAAAAGTCACAGACGGCTTCACTCACACTGCTTCTATCAATTACGCTTCACTAATTTTGTCATTTCAGATTATTGAGAGGAAGTTAACAATTTCCCTGCTTAATATTCAAATAAAAATGCTTAAATATGTGGTGTTTTTATACGCAGCATTGTCATTTTTTGATTTTTAATCCAGGAAATAACACTATACTGGTTCTATTTTTGTTTTTACTGCTTTTTCTACGACTCTACACCAGACCTAAAAGGTGTACAGTCAAAACACGGCTTTAAATTTCACATTTTCTTGCAGGCATCCAGCTGAAGAAGGTGCAGGAGCAGCAGGAGCAGCAGGCTAAGAGGGAGCCAGTCGGAAACGACGTGGCCACCATCCTGTCGCGGCGCATCGCTGTGGAATACTCCGACTCAGAGGACGACTCCGAGCTGGAGGAGAACGACTGGTCGGATTAACGCACGCACAAGAAAATAGGACAGCCACTAAATATACATGCACAATAAGATACGCAGTCAGTCTCACACTCACCTGAAAGAATGCCCACTGTGCCACGATCACAGGTTGTCACAGACTTGCTGTTGCTGAAAACACACACACACACACAAACTACACCTACACACAATCACATGCTGTAGGTTGATATAAGCTGAATGGTCCAATACTGGAAATCTGGGGGTGTATTCAGTATGCATAAACACTGTACAGAGACTAGTAATATACCGTAATGCTGACCACTCTGTGAAACAATAACACTGAGTCTGATGAATATATCTCAAAGGATTGTGAATACACCCCAGTGGATGTTTCTCTACCTGTTGTAACACTATAGACACCCTGTGAAGGTGCTTATTTCATGTATAGTCAAAGCTTGGGAGTGTTAGAATTATTATAGAAACTTTCCTCTTGAGCTAACCGATGTTCTTTGTCTTTTTTTAAATGTTTTTACTGAAACACTTGCATAGACCATGAGGCAAGTTTTTAACGTGTAGACGTCAATAACTGGAAGTAATGCTGGAGTTCAGTGGCTGCTGAACGGATGACTGGGAAGATCATCTGAAATGCTGTGGTTATGGATGGATGAGAGCGCAATATGTAAAAAGTCTTACTGATCAAAAATATGTTAACTGTTTGAGCCATCTGCAATCGCTCACTGCTGTGTGGAGGGACGGGGGGGGGGGGGGGGGGTCATGTGTATGCTAGTTTGAGCTCTGTAACCTTTGAACCAGAGACAAAATAAAATGATGAATGAAGGATCACGGCTGGGCTGCCATGTCTCTTTACTGCTCCACTGTCGTCATAGAGACAACACATACCTGGCTCTAAGACTTCAGTTTCCATGGTAACAGTACAGCTAAGAAGGGAGTTGCCAGGGAAACAGAAGAGTGCGAAAAAATGAGGGGGGGGGGGGGGTAGGGGGGGTGCAGTGAGCCAGGATGAGGATGAACAAATTAGCCAAGGCAGGAGTTTAATGCACAGCACATGTTTGTTTTTAATACAAAATTAACAAGAGATCTCTCAATCGAGTGAACTAACCAAAGCAATAAAAAGTACGACTAACACCTTGGAAAAATAGACACCACGGTCACACAAATGTTTTTACAATATCTCAGTTAAGTTAGTGCATGTTGATTATCATTTATACGTTTCATTTTGCAGATACTTAATTTGTTGTGCCATTTTCATCCAAAAAATAAAGTGCATTTCACACTGAAAACTATGCATACGTCTACACAAGATGCTGTTACTGTGGCGTCACCCCCCCCACCCGTTCTTCAACCCTCGCCCCATAACACACACACATTCACAGGCTTTTCAGTGTTTTGATATTTAGCTCTATTAGTAACCATCAGAAACCTCCTCTTTCTGCTGAACAAACAGCCTGTCGCTGGCAGCGTTTCCCCACCCCCAAAAACCCAGCTGCTTTGCGCACAACCTTGTGTACGGTGACAGTGCGAAACCATTCAGTAGATTAACAGGTGTGTCTACATAGAAGTATTACATCCAACATCACAGTCTTTTATCTTTTCGTGGATACAAAGCCCTTGTTCACACCCGCTCAACAACAAAAATCTCAACAATACTGTTGGCTGCACAAGAGATTCACATTCACCAATCAGAGAAAGTCATGTACCATTTTTTCCCCTCAAACATCCCCCATCTGTTGAGCCAAATCGTCTCCATCGTCCATTAGCCAGGCTTTACAAACTGGTGCATATCGAAGCGAGGAAAGTGAAGTCTAAGGGAACAATGTCTACATTAACAGCCAAGGTGGAGAAATGTCATTCGAAAAATGGTGCACCCCAACTCATCCTCTAGTTTGACTGGCTTTGGTAGCACCATGCACGGTGGTATAAAGTCCCTCCTCTTCAGCATGCCTTATTTACAGAAACAAACACAGTCAAGAGGAGGGGATCTCAGTTAAACAATTTGATAAATACTACATTCAGAAAAAGGCTTTACAGCGCGGTTATATCGTACAACATCAGAATCTGAAAGAATTCAGGCCAGACTAAAGTGGAAAAAAATAGAACTTTTCAATGAATATAACAAAATAGACTTTTCTCCAAAGGTAAAGTAATAAGAGTTTGTGATGGTTTGTGATGTGCCAGTCTGACCTGTTGGTGCTCATCGAATAACTACAGGGTTCAGTCTGACACTGTGCACAGGTTCACATACACGGGCTACGTTCCAATATTCACAACTGCTGCTCTTCAACTTTCCTTGCTGGTCTCCAGGTTTGTTTTTTTCTTATTTTGCACAACTCAAAGCTCTCCAAACGTCTCGATCGCACTCACTGAGCGGCGAGACAGCAAGGAAGGAAAAGAAGAAGCAGTGTTTACGTTTGGAAGTAGCAGTTTTTAGCTCATAGGATCATTCAGAGGTCACTTAACGGACACCTGCCTCAACCAGACTAGATTGATTTTTAAGTAGAGTATACTATTAGTGATTGAGGAGACGGAGAACACACGGCAGGACTAGGATCGAAGTTCATTCAGAGTTCCTTTCACTTTGGCTTGAAGTGCTGGAGCGCCCACGCCCACCTCCTAGTCCTACCTCCCTCCAAGAAGCTCTACAGACACGGAACGAGGCCACTTTTCAGAATCGACAGGAAGACTGGCAGCATTATCCTCTAAGGTCAGGGGGGACGAGCAGGACTCGGTATTCCTCACACCTGTATTATTACCCCTCCCCTGACGACACAAGGAGACAGATTATGGTCTGCTGAGCTGCTGGATCACAAACACGCGCACGGACACACACATGCACACACCCAGAGGCCATGCAACTCATACAAGATGCACGAAAAAACACAGTCCCAAATCACGCACTGATATTTCAGGTTACGACACTCAGGACAGTTCGTATGCTCACAGGAAAGGCAGAGGCAACAGAAAACAGTTCACAATTTCATCCCCGTGTGACAAATGATCAGAAAGCTCGATTTGGGGTTTGGAAAAAACACTGAGGAATGATGAGGCAGTGGCATCACCGTGATGAATGAGTCATTTGATCTCGTCCGCTATTTTTTTCCCTTTCTTTCTCCAGCTTAGGAGTGATTATCCTACCACCTATTTGAAGATGTTTCACTGAAGCATCACTTGTAGCTCACTGAGCCTGTCCTCTACAACACACCCCCACCCGAGTGGCCATTGTGGTACTTCACTCTTCAGGAAGAAGTCACGGTGGGACGTGGATGTTATTGCTGTCTGAGTATTGCTTCACATCTAAAAAATAACTACCATTCATAGGCTAGTTATTGCTGACATGGTCTGAAGGAGTAAGGAATCAGCATACATGTTTTCGGAGACCGAAAAAGATCATCGACAACTAACTCAGAGCAGCTAATGTGACTTGAGCACAATCGAAGCGAAGCCGTAAGAGCGCCTCGGAACTTATCTTCACTGTACAGCAAAAATACTACAAAAAATTCCACATTTTCCAAAAAGAGTGCCACTTTTGTGACCTTCGAGTGATGATTGTAGCTCTTAAAATGCAATACATGTGAGGTACACTGTGGTACGTAGTACAAAAAAAAATTATTAGGGTCACGATGACATTAGGAAACCGTGGCACATCCACCGCAGTGGCCTAGGTGACCTAACACACTGAACTCCGGGAGAAAAAACGAGATCTGTGCTTGTTGCATGCAAATTAGAGTGGAGTCTAGCATGCAGATCTGACATTATGGGGTTGGTGTGGAGCAAAAACGCTCTAATAATTTCCAGACACAAATTATTTCTATTATTTTGCTATCCGGGCCTAACTTCTAGTTAATTTCTCCCATAAGATTTCTTTAGTTTTGAGGGGTTTCCTAAATCTTACCGCATTCTCCACATTCATAAAGTCAAAAGCAATCACCTTGCGGAAAGTGAAAGAGGGATATATGTACAGTAAGGTTACATAATCTGATAGGCCTATGTTCGGTTTGGTGCCTCCATACTAATAAAAAAATGGAGGAGGGGGTTAATGGAGCGCTCTCAGGGGGGATTTTTCTTGAGCTGGACTCAAACACATTCGGGCACAATCTAGATTGTATACTTTAAAAAAGAAAGAATAGGAGGAGAAAATGGGAGAGGCGAGGAGAAGAAGGAGCGGCTTGGTTTCTTTCTGGGCGTCTGTTGAGGGCGCAGAGCTCGGATCAGAGAGCACCGGCTCTATTTTTAGCACTCCGCGGCTGTTTAGCTTTCGACGCACGTTCAGAGTGCAGCAGCAGAGCGCCGGGATGCTGCTCCAGACGGGCTTTGCTGTGGAAATGCCTGCGTATTCAGCCGCTCCCTCCTTCTCCTGCGCTCCCCTCTCCGCGCCGCGCACTTTTATGCACGCACGCACCCAGGCACACAAACAAATAATTCCTCCGTTAGTTTAAGGAAAACAAGCACGTGTCAACCAAAGCTCCAGTAGCTGATAAGTGTGTGTGCACATTCTATATACAGCTGCTGCCTGTTCCATGTGATGCACTCAGCACGCTCTCTGCAGAAACGAGGAAGGGCGTGGCAGGGCCGGAACGGGAGGGGGGCGGGCGGGATGCAGCCTGCATTGTGGCCTTCAGCTGGGAAGACAGTGCCCTGTGGTGAGTGGAACAAAGAAAAAAACGCCATCCATCCATGCAGCCCGCATGAATAACTAACCAAACTGCCTCTGCCGGTGTCAACTCCAGCCAGAACTGAAGCCACAGCCCTCCGCCACTTCCCCTGACCTCCTCTGCTGCTGCTCTGTTTCACACCGGACACATCCAGTGAGGAGCACAGCTGACCCAGGTCGCCTCTCTCTTCCCACCTGGGTCTGCTAGGTCAGACGTCGCTGGGGGTCCGTGCACGCTGGGCCACGCTGGCGGGAACACAGCCGCAGCACACCAGCCACAGCGCCTTCTGGATCTCCTGGTTCCTGAAGGCGTAGATGACCGGGTTGATGACCGAGTTGTAGGTGGCAGGCACCAGCGTGGCGTAGGTGTAGAGTGGAGGGTAGGTGTAGTCGGCAATGAGAGAGTAGACAGTGAATGGCATCCAGCAGGCGGCGAAGGTGCCCAGGATGATGGCCAGCGTCGACACGCCCTTCCGCGTTGTGACGTAGTGGGGCGTGGCAGCCAGGAAGTGGTGCTGGAGGGCGATCTGGTGAGCGTGGCGCATCACGATCTTGCAGATCTGGACGTAGAGTTGCAGCATGAGGCCAAAGAGCAGCAGGAAGGAGACGGACAGCACGGCGATGTTGTTCTTCGTCAGTGGCCGCACCACGCTGCACGTGGCCTCCTCCGCCAGGCAGTTGACCCCCGTGACTGGCAGCAGGCCCAGACACAGGGAGAGGCCCCACAGAAGCACCAGCATGGTGTAGGTGAAGGCCGCTGTCCGCTCCGAGTTGTAGGTGAGGGCGTAGTACAGCGACAGGTAGCGGTCGATGGTGATGGCCAGCAAGCTGAAGACGGACGCGGAAAAGGAGGCCACCACCAAGCCCACCGTCAGCAGCTGGGCCGAGTCAGAGCGAAGCAAGTAGGCACAGGTGAAGTGAAGCACGAGGCCCAGGCCAGCCAGGAGGTCGGCCAGCGCCAGGCTGCCGATCAGCAGAAACATGGGGGCTCTGAGCGCCGGGTTCTGCCAGATCACCAGCACCACCAGGGCATTCTCGCAGGCTATCAGAGTCCCCGATGAGCACAGCACAATGTCCCAGGGGTTGACCAGCAGAGGCAGCTGGCTGGGCTGCAGGGAGTTGTCCGGTGGAAACATCCCCAGGCTGGTGCTGTTGTCCATCGGTCCCCCGCCTCCACTGGCCCACGCTGTGGGGTCAGGGGTCAGCCAGCTGGGGGTGACCGGTGGCTCTTCACTCATTGTGCCCCCCGTCTGAAATTGACACACACACTTAATCACACAGGTTGTCTGCACACTTTCATGGGTGAAAAGACAAAGGAGCACCATAAATAAATGTCACAAGTGTCTCTGCTGGGTGTTTCTAGTTTGTCTTTGTGGCTCTACAGTTCCCTGCACTGGAAGACATAAACGAGGCTCCTGCTTCCCTCTTCTCTACATCACACCTCTCTACATTTATGCTGTTTTAAAGACAACTCAAACAGGTTAGTGCTCATGTGGCACAGCATGGGGCCTCTGAGAGCACATTATGCAGGAACAATCACTGACCATTGGAACCAAAATCTTGAACTACAGTTAAAAATCTGCTCACTTTCATCCTCATTCAATCATACCCCCCCCCCCCCCCCCACACACACACACACACACACACACAATGCAACAGAATTCTAATCCACATCACTCTAGCTGCTCCAAACTGTTAACAGGTAATGTATTTCCCCCTGGGGATTAAACCCTGTGACTGTTAAAGCTATTACAGAATTACAGAGGACACATGTGAAAAGCTCCGAATTATAAATGCACGGAGGAGGAAATGCAAGAGGAGAACAGAGAACCAGAATATGATTTGAAGCAGATTCCCGAATCCGACTGCCGATATCGATGGCAATAAAAAGACCAGCTCTCCACAGCAGAAAGCAGCCTACCGCACCCCCGTCATGGAAATGCCTCTTACATGCATCTCACACTGCTGCTTTACCCCATGCACCTTGCATCAGTGGCTGCTCCACGTCAGCAAAAGGATGCTGGATGAAGGAAGAAGAAGAAGAAGGGGGGGGGAAACAGGCTGCTTTTTTCCATGCACGGCAAGGATGCTCAATAATCCGCCTCCACCCAGCCTACCTTGACTCTGTGAGGTGACACTTCCCGTCTAGATGGAAGAACAGCAGCCTCGTATTTCCATGTTACTGATAAGGACGGTGCAGCGCCGGCGGACAGAGACGCAGCTCGGGGAGGGGGCACGATGGAAGAAGAATGAGAAGAAGAAGAAGAAGAAAAGAGCGCGGAGCGGCTCTACGGCGCATCGCCGTGGACTGCGGCTGTGCGGGGAAGCGGCGAGTGGAGCAGCGGCGGTGGAGCAGGAGAGGAGGTGTGAGCGCGCAGGGGAGGAGGGGGTCGATGATGAAGGAGGAGTCCCAAATGGGCCAGACTGCCGGAGACTGGTGAACTCCGTGAAATGTCTGGTCCTGCCGCCTCAAGGACGGAGGCAGGTGTTGGGTTGGCAGGTGTTTGCGCTTTAACGTGATTTTCATCCACATGGAAGCAAAGATGGTTGGGCTGCAACATTTGTGCCACATCCGATACATTTTAATCCAGGATGCACAGTGATTTGTTACTTTTAGTGATATTTTTTTCATGCTGCCTGACTCCAGTTTCAGATGATGCTGGAGGCAGAGACTTGACTTGCCCTGCTATTCCTGTCCCGTCTGTTCTATTAACAGCAACCCTGATGTGTGTCACCAGCCTCCCTCCCTCTCTCCTTCTCCTCTGTCCTCCATCTTCTCTGTCACATCTCTCTCCCCGCTTCCTCCACGACACCTCGGCTGGCGGGTCACTTGCTGATGTGCATATATCTGCCCACAGTCAGCTGATCAAGCAGTATGTCGGTGTTTTTTCTCTCTCCAAAGCACCTGCCTTTTGGGCTGAATGGATAAAAATAGCTCCTGTTGCAGTGGGGGGAAAGCAGAGATACCAGGCAGCACCGCTAAGGGGCGCCATGGAGCGGCTATGAGTCATCATTGCGCACCTGTGGGACACAGAAAAGAGAGCACACCCTGCCTCAATCTTACTGGCTTTATTTCTTTTTCTTTAAAACAGAAAATGATCGCTTCACAACAGGCCTTTTCAAGCAAACCCTCACATTAAGCTTGCCAACACCTACAAAACAGTATCAAAAGTGCACCATAGTGTTAATACATCTTCTCAAGGTCTAACATTTTCCAATGATAATATTATCTTCTTGTAATATTTATACAAATACCATTCTGTACACTGTAGAAATACAGAGCCCGGTGTAAGGACACCCCCTCTGCCTCCCCATCCTCTTTACATCCATGATCAAAAACACGATCCATTCCCAGAACATCCCAGTTCAGAATAACATGGTGGGAGGTGAAGACACCGGGCCATATAACATCATATGAATTATTAAATACCCATTCACCCTACACCCAAGGCAAAAACTAGAACGCCACTCATACAGCCAACCAACATCTGTACAACCCTCATTCAGCATCTTTTTTAAAAACAATCTTGACAGTTTTCATTCATTATCGTCTCATTGTCCTTGCAGCAGCAGCGGCGGAGGATGAGGGGGCAGGGGGCACATGGGGGCCAGCGGGGGTCGGCTGGTACATAGGGGGGAAACTTCCACGGCTGAGCTGCAGCAGTGAGTGCGTAAAAGCACAGGTATGAATTACAGCTGTGCGGCCAGGTATGACACCGTGCGAGCTGCTGTTGCGTGTCTGCAGTCTGCTGCTCCCCACAAAGAGGGAAACGGAGCATTTCTCCTGGTTTAAGTGGTCAAGCACCAGGGTCTGCATTTAGTCTCTGGACTGGTAAAAGAGGATGTAGCCCGACTCAGAGTTCTTGGAGATTTCAGAAGTGAGGCCGTAGAATTCCTCTATGGCCTGTGCATCAATTTTCTACAAGAGCACAAACGAGACATGAAGCAGGGTTAGAATAGAAGCGCCTAGTGTCAACACTGAATGAAGTTTAAACACATGAAGTCACTCACCTCCACAATATCATCATCAAACAGCAACCAGAAGTCATGACTTTTAACAATTGCAATGTAGTGACCCCTGTTTGGACCACTGTGGAGAAATTAAACACTGAATCAGCCCCACAGTATCAAGCGGAACCTACACAATCTGTTCAGCCAACAACAGAGGCTAAACACACCCATGGCTCTCACTTAGAGGAGTTTATACTCATTATGTTAGAAAGGACTACTTCTCAGAACCATGTGCGTTATGAGAAGCCAAGAAGAAGAGATTATTTATTAATTGCATAAGTTCAATATACTGTTATTTAAACACTGTCACGACACCATTATAAGTGAAACACTACGTTAAATATAGGCTCATAATACGTCTCCCTGATTGGAATTTAACCTCAGCCAGAGTTTAAAGAGGAGTTTAGCTTGAAGGGAGAGGAGAAGAGTCAGCTATAATTTACATCTGTTGAACTCCCAGCTCACTGCTCAACTCTAGACAAGTTTGACCTTTTAATTATTTTCCTATCAGAGTCATGGAGTGCTGCAGTCAGTTTCAGCCTGCACTCGCTGAAAAGCAGGAAAACACCTTGAATAAATACAGACAGACTAACTCCCACTTACACTCACACTGGGTCAAAGCAGCGCTGAAGAGAAAAAAGTACGGCACAGCTGAGCAATGATGGATGAAGGTGTGCGATTTCTCCCATGAGATGTGATTTACATTGTAATGTACCTTTACTCTTGTGCCAAGAGGTTCAAACACATTCTATTATTAGAACAATGATTTGTCTGCGTGTCTCTGGTTTCTGTGGAGACGGTTAAAAGGTTTTGTATTCTGACTGCGTTCACCTACACACCTCCCACAATGCACCACCACGGCGACCAGGTCGTATAACCTCTCAGGATTGGTTGCGTCCCCAGAGGTGTTGAAGAGGCGGAGCTCCAGGGGGAAGACGACGCGATAGGACAGCTTTGTGTAGCGCTGCAGCTGCTCCATGTACTTGAAGCGCTTCAGGTGCAGAGCCAAGATCATAGGCAGCTTCTTTACACGCATCCTACATATGAAAAAATTCAGAGTAAACTGTGTGTAAACATACAACCACACACACGAAGACACAAAAATATTCCTTAGATAAAGAGTGAACCTTCATACTGACCTCTTGTGTGCCTCCTGCTTGCTTCTACATTCTTCACAGTAGTATTTGTACTCACTGCACAGAGTCTCTGTGTTACTGAAACCTCTGAGAGGAAACACGAAGAGGAAACAGATCAATTTAAACTCTGCATTTACAAATAAATACTCGACTGCATTCTCATTGCGCAGTTTAAGGAGGAACACAGAGCAGGGTGTGATTATCACCTCAAGTTCTTAATCAAGTGAAAGCGTTTTTGAAACTTGACCCAAACGTAATTGAAAGTCCAGCAGCATCATACAAACATCAAGTAGTATTAGCACTTTATGAAAGAGCTGGTTGTAACATTTTTGAATATTTCAAAAGAACAGACCTAAATTATCCGATCTTGCTATTTATATTATCTGTAGAGTTAAACCATCAATCACAATTTGATAAATTTATGTCCGTATGAGGTCTGAACAACAGTCCAAAACCAACAGAAAAATCGGTTCACTGTAGGACAAAAAACAAGCCCAAAATCCTCCCTTTTCAGAGACTGGAACCATCAAATAAGTGTTGTTTTTTCCCGAACTAGTGATAAATTGTGGAAGTTAACTGGTAGTTAATGCTTCTGTTGATCAGCTGCTCATTCTGATGCAGCTGTGCTTCTGCATACAGCAGTGTTGCTTTACCTGAGGCAGTGTGTGATGGAGGTATTCTGTTCTACGTCCACAGAAAGGTCCAGAAAGTCTTCATCTTTGCTGCTTATCTAATGAGATTAAAAAATATATATATTATGACAAACCAAAAGCCTCCAGTGCCGAAATAAATGTGAAACGCATCAGTCTAATCAATTTGGTAAATTACTGATAAGAGGTTTAATGTCGTCATGGCAGTAAAAAGTATCATTCTAATCATTAAAAACACTAAGTGCACACCAGACCCAGGTAGGAAAATCGGGATATCATGTTTGGAAATTGGGATGCTATTCCAAAAACAGTGGGGTTGGAATGGATCAACTTACACCGTGGAAAAGGATGTGACTTGTGGGGGCGCAAAGGAGATACATTCTGTTTTTTATTTTAACACACGCAGAAATTATAACATACAAAGCTTAGGCTGCATCTACAAACTTCATGCTTGTAAGTCTGTTGATTCTTGAAAGCATCAGTGGGACTACTTGAGTTCTGGTGAGATAATATGTTGCATTTGGGGACAGGGACGATGCATCTCACCGTTTCACAGGTGAGGCAGCGGGTCTCATTGGTCAGAGTGCCTTGGAAGATCTCGTGGACCCAGGTGGGAGCAGGTGTGGCATTGCTGTTATTGTTCTGGGAGTCCAATGTGCCGTTGGCAAGGCGGCCATTGGTCTTCTCCTGCTTCCTCTCCTCTTGAAGCAGATCAGCAATGGTGTTGAGCAGGTAGTTCAGAAACTCGTGGGCATCCTGCTGCATGTAGTTGTCAAACAGCTCTGAGGAATAAAACAGAAAGAGAGAGACTTCAGTGTCGCAATTTAGCTATTGTACAAGTTCAGCAGGCACTACCGGATGCAGGACGTCCTGCTGTCTGCAAGTTCTGCAAGAGTCAGCAGCCAATGAGGAGAAACAATGGAATAAGGAATTTTAGATGAGTTGCAAAAGTGATGATTTCACACTCTGTTGTGGCTTCTTTTGAACACAACAATGTCCTCAGTCGATGTGTTTACTCTCACCATTCTCCTTGCGTAGCCGTGTGATAAACTTCTTGGGTGGTATGACGCCCACTTTCCTCTTCTGGTTGGCAATACTGTGGAACAAGTCGGCCAGGCAGGTGAGTAGGTTCTCCTTCCGCCGAGGCTGACTGCGGTACGCCAAGATCTTCTCCCGGAACGGCCGGCAGAAGTACAGGGCCTGCAGCACCGAGTTACAGTAGCAGGTGTTCCCAAACTAAAAATCATACAACGCACATGGGAGATTCAGTGTGAGAATACATTAGTTAGAGCTGTATCCAAACACTGATCTGCATTTTCTATTTACTTACATTGACCAGGCCAAAGTAGTGCTCATTGACCGGAAACTGCTCAGATCCAATCTCTTTCTCCAGAGCAGAGGCATTGGCGCCCTGTAAACGCCCAAAGCAAACAAATATGTTTTTCCCCCTCTTATCTATTATTTTGAAAAGAGCAATAACATAAACACATCAGCACTACCTCTGCATCAGCATGTAGATGCAGAAATTAGATACAAGCAGTTTGACATTTTCAAGGTCATTTTTGCTGTGATAAAACAAAAAAACTAATGGGTGCTTAAAGCTCCACAGCTAGGTTTTTGCCCCAGTACCACCTCCACTCTGTCCTTTTTGCCATTAGAGCTAAAAGCATGCATAATTTTTACCTGACAGTAAAGTTAGGATGTCCCTGGCCGGTACTTAACACTCATCGCAGGAAGCTTTTAAATGCAAAAGTCAGCCGGGATGACAAAATCGCATGTGTCAGCGCAGAAATTATTCAAGCACAGAGATTTTGGAAGTTTGCACATAACTCGTCGGCTGATTGGGAAAACGCACATCCCCGTAGTGTGATTTGGTGAGGGTGAATAGGCTCCGATGCGATGTGCAGACAGCAACAAACTGTGCAGAGTGGACATGGACCTGGAGCGGATCCACAACTGCGCAGCTAATGTTAAACAATGTCGTCATTGCCTGCGTTAATAATATCTGGTAGTTTGTCAAAGGCCAAAAACGGCAACTTAGCCCTTCTGCTCATTGTTTCCCTACACATACTGCAGATAAATCGCAGCTCAGTGTGAAGTCACCCATTACCCAGCTGTGCTCCAGTTGTTGGCGAGCTCAAACACTGGCTTAGCTTTAGTTACCTTCACGTTAGCTAGTTAGCTGTGAACCCCAGTTGCAGCAGGTGCACTGTCACCGTGCTCAGATAAGCTGAGAATAATATTAACTCAATAAATAGTCACGCTACGGTTAAAAAGCAGTCATGAGTCCACTGCAGTTAGCAAAAACACAAACAACCAAAACACAGAAGAGAGCGGAGAAAGGCAGTGGGTGGCTGCCTGCTTGGCTATAGACGGAAAACTGCTTGGCTAGCAGGGCACCAGAATTAACTGCCTTCATTTGTAATTCCTCGGTTTAAAAAGCCAACAGCAGCGCGGCCGCAGTTTCCGTGTCGCCCCACGGTTGGACTGGCGCCGGTGCGAGGCTGCCGTGCACTCACCATGGTACAAAAAGAGGCAAATTTGGAGACTGTCATTAGGATTTCCATTCGGCTAGCGCCATCTTCCACCACACCGCCGCGCGCTGACAAGACTGGGCTGGCTCCCTGCGTGAGGGCAGGCAGGAGATTCTGCTGAGCTCGCGACGGAAGGTCCAACAGCTCAGGAGCACGAGAGCGTTCACTGCGGCTCACTTCCGTTTTCGCTTCAATCACAGACGGTAAAAAAAACAGAGCGTTTTTCTCTCTTTCGCACACTCTTTGGACACTTCTAGTTTATAGTCTTTTATTAGTCCATTAGAAACAAACGAATTTATTTTTAAAAATATTATATTTATCTCGTTGAAGGGATTAAAGGTTAGCCTTGCTATACTTTTGCGCATGCGTACTGTCACAATAGCTGTGAAATACATCTGCACCAACGCATACAATATTAAATTTGTTAACGGTCACATCAATTCTTGCAATATTACCTCTAAAACGAGCTGTCGACATACTGTCCGCTTTTTTGTCACATAGACTGCGACATTAAACTGTGCCAAAAATAAATTTAAAAAATCACACGGTCTTCATTCTTTACATCTGGTCTTGGACCAGATCATAGAGATATTATGCGGTTTAAACCATTATTACAATCTAGAAATTAGCTGATCTTCTCGCTGTTTTTACTCATTTAGTTCAGGCGGTGTCACGGCCTGCCTCAATTGTGATTCACAAGGCGGAGTTTGGGGTCCTCAGCTCTCTCTTTCCGCCGCACCCGCCATCTTGTAGTGACCCGGGGTGAGATCTTCTCCGTTTTCAATTATATTTTCTGCTTTATTTTCGTCTAATTCGTGTACAAGTGCGTTCGTGAACGTTCCGCAACACCCCCTTACAACTTAGTGGATGGATACTGACCAAAAAAAAACGGTCCAGAGAGTGAAATTGTCCGTTTAGTGTGAGCAGGACCAGCGGCGTGGCTCTCCATGTGGGCCTGCGAGGCAGAGAAACGCACAGTAGAAACATTATTATCCTCTGTAACCCTTATGCTAATACTTAAAGTTAAATTAACCTGAAGTCTATCGTTGGATGACGCTCACTTTCATTTAGCAAGACTGCAAAATTGCAAATTCTGCCTAACCTGGGAGGATATGATGTACTAGCTTGAGCATACTTAGCCTATATTTCTTAGTACAACGCTAGTCTAACTGACAGATTTCTTGTCTTACGTGAAATTGAAGTACTTTTTCTCTTTGCGTGTGTGAGGGATATATTCAACTCCATTTATTAATCACTCGCACCAGCTGTTAGAATAGTAAAAGCCTAATTTAAGCTTGTTTGACATTAATGCATGGAGCCTGTGTTGGCATTTATGGGTTACAGTCATGTCGTGCTTTGTTGTCAATATATGATGAATCTCGATATCATCCTTTTTTATTATTATGCCAAAAAATTCACACTGCGATCGGGCAGCATTTTCTGATAATGACAGTTTTTTTCTTAAGTTCCCATCATTCTGTGCAGTGAGATGACAATATACTTCTTTACTGGAATGTGATTTACAAATATTTTTAACAGTTGGGATGTGACTAAAGATTGTTTTGATTGTTGATTGAATCCGCGAATAGTTGTCCAGATTATTTGTTTAATTGTTTTGGTCTATAATATGTCAGTTTCTCCCAGAGCCCAAGGTGATGCTTTCAAATGTCTTATGTTGTCCTCAAATCAAAATATTAAGTCTACGGTTATAGAGAAGATTTTCTAAAATAGTAAATATTCATATTTTAGAAACTAGTAATGGATTATTTAGATTACTCAAACTGAATATTCAATGATCTTATTACTAGTGTATGGCTCAGTTTTGTTTATGTGTAATGTTTACATTTAAAGATAATCTTCAGACTCTATCATAACTAAGTTCAATGTATTTTTTTCTCAGTAATCAGGCATCATGACGAACACCAGAGGCAAGAGGAGGGGGACCAGGTACATGTTCAGCAGGCAATTCCGCAAACATGGTGAGTGCAGTTTAAACTTTTGTTTTTGTGTCAGTCTGCAGAGTGGGTAAATTGCCTATTTCAATAAGTGTACTTAATTAACTGTAACAACTAGACTTAAGCTAACTGTCTTTGTGTACTTTACAGGCCCAATCCCTCTGTCCACATACATGCGCATCTACAAGAAGGGCGACATTGTTGACATCAAGGTAAGACATAGCAAAAAATATACTAGATTCAATTTGTTTAGAAGGTCCTCGAGTTAAACTGCGTGGCAAAGTCAGGCCTGCATGTGAACGATGTGTTGTCACTTGTAAACATGTAAGGTGAGAGTCAGGGCCTTTTCTACAATATTGTTCATTCATCGAGACTAGTTGGCGAATGCGTAAAATGTAATCTTGGTTCAACAAGTGATGTTAAGACGCTACATTGAGGCAAGCTTGAGTTCAAAGTGGATCTGAATAGAACGTTTTACTTGCACAAGAAAAAGGAAATGCTGAGCTGTTTTGTATCAAAAAATTACTGCAAGGAAAGCAGCAGTTTTTCCTCACATTTGGCTCAATTGAGGAGATTAAATACTTAATTAGTTCCTTGCTGTGAAGACTGATAGCAAAAAGGATCAGATGACAGTTGTCAATTTTGTTGCTTATTATTGTGACATTGTCATGAAATGTGATTTTTTTTTTTCCCTTCCCAGGGCACAGGTACCATTCAGAAAGGTATGCCTCATAAATGCTACCACGGCAAAACAGGACGTGTCTACAATGTAACCCAACATGCTGTCGGCATCATTGTCAACAAGCAGGTCAAGTAAGTATGAAGAGGCATTTGTTTATTTACATGTGTGGGTATATGCACTTGGGTGACATTAGGCTGATGCACACCAGAGCACTAAAACCTCCCACAATGTAATATAATCTAGCATTTAGCAAATAGTTGATCTATCAAGTAGTCCGATATACACTGACAGTCAATAGAAACTTTGAGACCATATTTTTCAACATAATTTTTATTTTGAAGCCCGAAACTGGATTTTCTTCATATGAATCATTTGTTTAGCATATTGGCATACAGAAACAAAAATCTAAAGTTTCAAGAATGATTTCAAAATAAAGAATTTCACAAAAGAAAACGGCACCTGCCAAACACAAAGTCACAACAGTCAATACCGAGTACGGCCTCCATTTGCTTCGATGCAGGCAGCAATCCGTCGGCACATGCTTTGGACCAGGCTTCTGATTGTGGGTTGGGAACAGCCCATACGCCTGGCTACATCACTGTAGCTCAAACCGGCCTCCACCATACCCAGTGCCCGGAGACGTCGTTCATGTGATAGACGTGGCATGATGCTGTTCACTGGACTAACAATGGTGGCCTTTTTTGGGCCTTTATGTAGGCCTTCAAAACCCATTCTCAAATTGTGCAGATACTCACTGAGTATTGCTTGGTGTGTATTTGGTTCACTTTTGCAAAGTGACCAACCCATGTGCAATGAATCATGACAAAATGACAACTCATCATTATCTCAACTACCAGGGCACTAGATCATCAGTAAATCCACAATGAATAATTACAACCCCCCTACAAGTAGAATTCTGCGCACATTTCTACCTCAAAGTTTCTATTGACTCAGTATACATTTTGTGTTGTCACATGCAACTCACAGATGTTGTCTATGACCGAAGGATGCTATCCTGCTCTGATTATGAGTTTCTGATCATTTTTGCAAAAAAATGATATGTCAAGTCCATGTTGACAGTCCTTTTTGTGATCGTTCTCAGCATGTTTAAATTTTGTGTGGACGTACAAATCTTTGTTGTGCAATTTCTTTTATGCTCGAGTTAGTGAGAGGGATGGTAACCCCATCTTCACTTTGCCACCTGGAACCTCTCTGTCCTCGGTGGTCATTCACGTGGGGAAAAGTACTTGATCCTTAAGCATCCCAGCCGAACTTTCTGTTTTGACCTGGGGATGCACTGAGGAGACAGCAGAGGAGTTCAGATATCACAACACCATTATTTAAACTTTCAGCTAAAGTTATCTCCTGGTTTGCTTCATTTTTATGCATTTGCTGTGAATTTATTTTACGTCTTTGGCTCTTTCAGAGGCAAGATCCTGGCCAAGAGGATTAACGTGCGCATTGAGCATGTGAAGCACTCAAAGAGCAGGGACAGTTTTCTGCAGCGCGTCAAAGCCAACGAGAGCAAGAAGTTGGAGGCCAAGCAGAAGGGCAGCTGGGTCGAGCTGAAGCGCCAGGTATGAACAGATTTCACATGACTGGTTGAGCTGAATGGGAAATGATGCATGGGTGCTCATAAAATCTTCTGTGACAGCCACTAAATGAAATGTCGGAAAACCCTCTACAGTTTAATTTCTTTTGTGAATGTAATTAGCCTGAATATGATGTTGCTGGCTTTATTAATACTAAATTGGTCACCTTTATCTCCCCTCTTTCCTGCCTCCTCAGCCTGCTCCTCCTCGTGAGGCTCACTTCGTCAGCACCAAGAAAAATGAGCCACAGCTGCTGGAGCCCATCCCCTACGAGTTCATGGCATAAACTGCTCAACAAAATTAAAAATATTTGTACACACACTCCTAGTCTCGTTGTCGTCTGTTTGCACATTTGGTGTGTATGTTTGAAGTGTCATGATGAGCCGTCACTCCGTGATGATTCTCCTCCTTTGATTGCTTCATGAAATCAAATGCACTTTTCATTTCACCGGCGATCTGAGAGTGACCGGCACACATGTCACAAGCATTTCACACCTGTACCCCTCTACCTTTAAGGTCTATACAGTATGTTGTATGGGTTCATGGAACAGCATGTATGAAGGCAGAGTAGGCGTTTTCACTTCATGTTAAGACATCTAATGTGTGGGTGTCAAACACTGAAGTACAAATAGTATATTTTGAATTTCTTGTAAGATTGTTTGGTTGATGATGAGTTTATACATATCATTGTCTCTCCTGTTCAGTAAAAATGTTGATACCCTGATATTATATGAAAACCGTAGATCAGTGGAGCAAGTTTAGAGGTCTTCTACTTCAAGGTACTGGTAGCGTACGTAAAAACAGGCATGGGGGGGAAATGTGGAAAGCCGAACATGCCAATTCCCTCAAAGAACTGAAGTAGACACTTGGTGTAATAGAATGGGACTGACGATCTATTCTGAAATATATTTTTAATATAATGTAATATATTTTTATATATATTTTAATATATATTGAATATAAGTAGCATGTGCTGTTGTAGGTTGGTTTTGCAAACTTGTGCCTTTGCAAGGTATTGTAAAAAAAATAGGAAAAGCAGCAAAGCCCACATTTGGGATATTTTGCATGGAAGAGAAGGAATTCTGTTGCAGTTTAATTTTCTGCTGCCTGTTCAGAGTGGACAGTAATTGTTTAAACTCTACAAATATATGGTGATGGCTAGTTTGTAATAAGTATTATGTCAGCTTAATATAGAAACATTTTATTTGTAATGCAGCCAAAAAGTGCAGCATTCAGATAAAGACATTTGAGGGATGAATAAATGACAAAATGATACAAGAACCTCAACCTTATACTTCACTACAGCTTCATTCTCAGTTGTAGTCTGAATAGATGTATTACCTGAAAACATTTATTTGTAGTTCAATGAAGCTTTGCAACTCCACTGTCTGACCAGTGAGATGTTCATTACAAACTGTACAGCCAAACATGTTCCACATGCCACAACTCAGATTTTTAGTAATGTGTCAAACCTTCCAGAGATAACACATATCAGCCTGAATTATTGGAAATGGAATGAAATGAGACCCAGTACATAGTCATTCAGTCTTAATGGATGGAATCCTGACTGCACATGTCCTTCACCAAACATGCATCTTAAAAGGAGTTTTAGGAAGATGGTGCAGAAAATGCAAGTTATTTTGTTGGGCAGGGTAAAAGAAAATAAAAGGGTGTTACTTTTGTGATACGCATTGGTGCATGTTTGTGTAGAAGATTTTCGGCCCTCTATTTGGAATCGATGCCACAGATGAGTAGTTTTTCTGCTGTTGCAGTAGGTGGCAGTGTGCACCAGGATGTGTGCTGAGCTGAGACCGAGAGCAGCAGGTTTCTGCTGCAGGACAGAATATTTGCCGAGGAAGAATGCAGTTTAATATGCAGAGTACATATATTTCATAATTAATACGATTTTAATAATTGATGATAGTCATAGATTTGGCGTTATTGTAACCTATGACTTCAGGTATATTTTTTGGGTGCAAACATTACAGATCATGACTCAGCAGCTCCCTTAAAAACCTTTTAACCACCATAATCTTTTTTCATAATCATGATTTCGCCAGCTGAGTGACTTTTGTCACAATAGCAAGTTTTTATATTTATATTTATTTTTTATATTTGTCATCTTTATAACATTATTTTGCTCTCTTATTTCCACACTACAGTAGATAGTTGTAAATATAAAATATGTACCACTTTAAAATCAGTGCTTGAGCAGATATTTTAATAGTTTAGTTATGCATATCCACCCAAAAGATGAAATACGATTTTTATGCAGTTTTTAGGTGAGGAGTGTTTTCCATTGTGAGGTAAAATGAAACAAAAGCTAGAACGTGGATACCGAAAGAAACAACAGAGTAAATCTGAAATTGTGATACATCAACAATGTCCTGAGTAAACTGTGGATTAGATTAGTCAAAATTCTAGTCAGTCAGGAAGAACTGTCATTTCCGCCTGATTATACTCCATTTTAACTTGTCACAGTATTTTGTAAAAATAAGGTTAATGTTTTAGAGATAGATGATTCACTTTTGAGCAGATATTGTACAATTAACACATAAAGAGTACATTTTAATATATATCTTTACCTATGTACATCATTTGAATGATCAAATGCAATTAATTGTTTAAAACACCCTGAGATTGTGCACTTTTTTGTCTCGTGCATGAATGGATTCTAGAAAAATCCAGATTTTTAACATTTATAGTGCTTTTACTGCTTAACAGGTGGCATTTATTGGTGCATATTGATTTCGTCATATTTTTCTGCATTAAAAATAAGAATTTAAATATGGGTTCAACGTGTGTGTGTGTTTGTGCCACTTGTGTGTTGTTTAATCAGTGGAGGCTGAATGGCTGGCTGGTTATGTGACAAATGGGTTATCTCATCCCACCTCAGTACTTTACCCAATATTTACACAAATTAGTACTGGTTTACAGAGATAGGGCCCACAGCTCAGCTAGGAGGAGGACAACAACGATGAATCAGTCCAGGGCACTGTTATTTTCAACATTTTGCACTGAAAATAGATGAAAAGAAGTTGCTGTAATTTGGAAAATGAAGTCTGTATTTAAAAAGAGGACAGAAAATGAATGGACGCTGTAATCCTTTAGTGAACAATGGTGGCTCCTCTTAGAGATAAACCTGGACAGGCCTGAGGTCAGGGAATTCTCCAGACATGGGTGCTATCGGGGCAGAGTAATAAGTGTCCAACAACCTGAGGAGATAAAACCAGGAAAAAAAACAGGTGGAAAAACAAAACGCAATCAATCAATGCTCAGGCTGGCAGCCAAAGCCTCTGCTATTGATTGGCAAGGTCTGGATTTTTCTTGGAGTATTCAGATAAGACAAATGTTATCTATGCGTGTTTAAATATTCTCACAGCTTGTGGCTTTACATTTAGGAAAACTGTTGATTGAAAATCATTTGTGGTGTGTTTTTGCTCCCTGCATCAGTTCAATTTAAACTTTACCACATTTCATGAGTCTGTACTGTTGGGTGATTTTCTCCTGTGATTTTTATACACTTTACAGTAAGCCCTTTGTGTGTTCTCACAGACACCCCGGGGTGTCATACGTGGCACCAACTCACGGAAGTTACTGATTGAAGAAACAAAAAAGTAAATAGAAGAAGAGAGAAAGCAAGCGAGAGGGAGGGAGGAGGGCCGAGACACGATAAAAGCTGTGCAGCACTATGAACTCCTTAATCACACAGGTTTGACACACACAGATTGAGTTTGTCGGCTCAGCCAGCAGCTCGGAGCAGCTGTATCGACCCGCAGCGTTACACATTAACCACACACACACACACACAAACAGTAGATAATTGGACACGGACACACACTAGAGGTTTGTGTGGAGCTGTTGCATAGCATGATATGCAGATATGACATTTCACAAGTATCTGCCCTCCCACCTTGTGTGAATCACACTGAGTGGGATTTGATCACGCAGATATTTTTGATTCGTGTGCCCAAAGTTTAAAATATTTATCTCAGAGATGCCATTTTAAAAGCCCTGACATTTTCAGCATTAGTGTCTTTTAGTGTCCTGGTTAGTCGGTGTAATCCACAGACCTCAGGGTCAACTTTTTTTTCTGTCTCCTGAATAAATGTCCTCATGAGATCTGTTGTTAGTGTGGGTTATTGAGAGGAAAAGGGACATTAAATCTGGGAGGATGTAAATAAAGAAACAAGTGTTTCTTGATGTATAGATTTTATTATATTCATTTATTTATAGACTATCATTTTTCATGTATAT
The DNA here is from genome assembly GCF_021347895.1 of Acanthochromis polyacanthus. Taxonomy (NCBI): domain Eukaryota; kingdom Metazoa; phylum Chordata; class Actinopteri; family Pomacentridae; genus Acanthochromis; species Acanthochromis polyacanthus. Next base: position 19,093,456 of record NC_067132.1, on the reverse strand, counting down.
AGATTTTTATTTAGGTTTTATTTCACACGTAAATATGGAATGTTAAAGTACTTTTTGGTACATCATATCTATAATTTATTAGTATTTGAGTTTCCTACATGTGGAGTCACTCCAGTGGTACCATGTACTGTATGTTTGCCTGATTCCATAATAAATTCAGTAATGAAACTATCCATTCCGGTACAACCTCTTTGCATATGCAGATTGTTCACGCTTCAAATAATGACCAAAAAAATTGAACAAAATGGGTAAAATTAGAACTATACATGTAAAGTAAGCACATGCCTGTTTTCAAAACTGTATTTGAGTGAAGACACTAAAGTATTATTAGGGGAAAAAATGCCCAAAAATGGAAAAATATAAACACTTTTAAGCAATGCTTTAACAGAGTATATTGAGTATTCCAGTGTTATGGCAGGTTTAGTTGAGAAATTTCCCCCACAGTTTTTGGGAACTTTATTCTCTAATATTCATTGAATTGGTATGCAAAATCTTTATTTGGAAAGTAACTTGGAACTTACTGTAAGATAAGCATAAATATAACTTAATGTACAACAGTTTTGGCCACTAATTTAAGCCTGAAGTTGGACAAAATGGAAATACTGAAGTAAACTACAAGTAGAGAATGATTCATCTTGAACTATTTCCTTTGTCACTGTGCTCCACAAATGAATAAATGTTCCTTTACTTTCCAATGTATTGGGATTAAGTCTTTCAAATAAATGAAATAAACAAGAAATACATAACAAATTAGGTTGACCCAACCCTTAACAATCCGATCTCCTCACCCCTCCAAGGCCTCAACGTCCGTCATGCCCTCTGAGTTTCTAAAGAAAAGAGACCTTCAAGTGGTCGTGAGACTATTTGTGACTGTGATGCAAGTGTAGGTGTGACGGTGTGTGCTCGGGATCGGCCTGAAGGTTGGACAAAGGCGCAAGAAAACCCCGCTGCAGACCAAACAGAGCTCTTGCTGTATCTGTGTGTGTGATAGGCGGGGTGAGAGTCTGTGCTGGTTATCAGGGACAGGTGTAGGCATGGCCATAGAGGCGGATATTGGGCCAGCTGTATTGATCCCGTCCCTGACAGCACAGGTGGAGGTGGTGGGGGGCCGGATGAGAAGAGGAGGAGGCTGATAACAGTGTCAACGGACCCAGGCATGCTTTACCTGAAGCGTGGGAGGGCACTGAGGTAACGCCCAACAGGCTCTCAATAGGCCTTATTCAGAAAAGTCAGTCAAAGGTTTCACATGAGAGCATGGCATGGGCGCAGAGGGTGATCTGTAATGTTTGGACAAGCTGATAATGTCACTGGATTGTCCATGACTGGGGGTTTTTTTTGGCCTTAAAATGTTGGGCTTGTTTTATTTAAGGATTAATAATGTTTGATTAAAAAAAACACCTTCCATCTCAGTTTGTTGTAAATATTGGAATTTATGCTTTAATTGAATGGAAGATTCAGCTTTTAAATTGAACTAAAGCCATACTTTATACCTTTAAGTATAAGAAATGACACATTTTTCCTCTTACATGTGAAAAATTGAGCTCTTACCATGAAAATGCATCAAATTCAATCTACCATTTGTGTCACACGCTGGAGCTTTAAAGGGTGATTTAGTTTCAGGTTTGTGGGTTACAAAGGATCTCACTAAATGTCTGACAACCATAAATCAGGCCTATCAGAGAACGTTATTAGAGGGTTGATAAGATTAAGATTAGAGGAGTAAATTCAGTGTGTGTGTGATTAATGGAGACAGACAGTCGCCTCTCTCCCTGCCTGTTCACCACACAGCAGATCAGCAGATAGGGGCACATACTGCAAGGAGCCCGGGTGACATTTTTAAAGCCTCGTATCAATCAGCGTGGAGGAAAAGGCTCCTGGAGGTTTATAATGTTTGAGTTTCAGTGAAGTCCCTGTTGAACTCAGGAGGCATCTTTCAAGTTGAATCACTGGAGTGTAGGTGACTGCTGAGCAATAGGAGGTTCTGTCAGTTTCAGTGAGGCAGTAACCCCCCCTTTTCTTCCCTAGTTGGTACATTCCAATAAGATAAATGAAGCTCAGGTGAGCTGGTGGTTGTAGGTCACTAGTGTCCTGCCCCTTTACCACAACTTTTCTATGTGACCATAAAACCACACCTGACATCTTGTATTAAAGATGGGAGAGAGGTTGCAAAGTCAAAAAAGATTTGTTTGCTCTTATTTTGATTGTAAAGCTACGTTCAGTAAGTCATGGAAGCTAGAGGCTCACCTTTGCAAACACACAGGATTGGTAAGTGCCTCAGAAGAGCTCAAAGCCAAAGTGAGCAAATGCAAATAGCTGACACGAGAATAACAACATCAACACACTGTAACAGTTGAGATTATGTGTTTGATCCCTCCTGATGTTAGAAACCTTTCTCCTGTGAGAACTGTGACAAGAGCTTTTGCACTCGCTATCAACTCACCAGACATGAGCTCGGTCACAGTGGGGAAAAACCACACAAGTAAGCCACCATGCCCCTGTTTGAAATTACAAGAGAAGCTTTTAAAAAAATGCAGTCTTACTGTTTAGTGTTGATCTTATGGCTGATCTGCTCCCTAGGTGTCTGGTTGATGGATGCTCTGAGGCGTTTGTCACAAATGCCAGCATGAAGAACCACATGGCTCGAGTCCACCATCACCAGGAAAAACTATATAAAGTACAGCAGTTGTCCTTCTGGTCACCTTTGTGGTTTTTTTTTTTTTTGCGAAGTGATCTGTGATGCTTCTGCTCTTGTCTTCTCTCAGTGTGACCATCAAGGCTGTAAGAAGGATTTCAACAAAAGGAGCCAACTGAAAGCCCATATGTGTGAGCACCAGCAGATTCTGCCTTTTCAGTGAGTGGCTGCAGAGAAACTAAAAAATTATTTTGCTTGTTTTGTGCGATGTCACATCTAAGCTTTTTGTTTCCTTTGATGCAGTTGTACGTTCAGTGGATGCACAAAAGAATTTCCCAGTCCTGGAAAGCTGAAGCATCATGAGAAAGTGCATGAAGGTTGGTTGGTAACAAGAATACCTTCTTTTTTCTTGTTCTTTTAATGTGAGTTAAACTAATAATGTCGGCTGCAGGTTACCCTTGTGAGACTGAAATGTGTCCTTTCCTTGGAAAAACCTGGACAGAATATCTGAAGCACAGAAAAGAACATAAAGGTGTGAATATCATGCGAGGAAACAAAACGAACATCAATGTTGTTTATGCTATTTATGAGCTACTGAATCACAAACATTAACTGCATGTTAATCTTCAGTCAAGGTGCCGTGTGGAGTGTGTGAAAAGCTGTTCAACAACTCCTGGTTCTTGCATCAGCACGAGCTGCGTGTTCACTCTGGGGAAAAGAGGATGTTTTCGTGTCCCAGAGAAGGTTGTGACAAAAGGTTCACTTGTCGCTTCAACTTGGAGAGTCACGTACTGGGAGATCATGAGGGGAAGAAGCCGTTCAGCTGCGCCTACGCTGGCTGTGGGAAGAGCTTTGCCATGAAGGTAAACCTGCAGTGCAGTTTAATGACGCCAAATGCTGCAAGTTCACAGAAAATAATGAACTACTTTCTTAAAATAGTGGTACTGGCTGTGCTGATGGTTTGGGCTTTTACTTTTATAGGGATCTTGACATGAGCACACAGCCAGCCAGTTGAATAAGAGAATACTGAACTATGTTTGGCTTGAAACGGTGCAGAGTAAGATTTTTTTTTTTTCTAGTAATTTAAGCAGCACAAGCTCAATTCCAGTGGCTGTCATTATGAAATGTATATAAAAAATTAAACAAATACAACATAAGATGCAAATGAGTATGTGTTTGGGTGGCTTGATCTGTTAAATTGCTGATTCTGTATTTGGTAACTGGTGTCCTTGTTAATCAGGAAAGCCTATGGCGACATGGAGTGGTGCATGACCCAGCAAAGAAAAAGCTGAAGGTAAACCGTCCTTGTCTGCTTTTTACCCCCCCCCCCCAACTCCCTGCTTTTTATATAGGAAATGTGACTTTTCTCCCTTCTGTCCTTGTCCATGATGTATGGTTTTATTTCTCTGCTCCCCTTCCAGAAGCTGCATCCTAAAAAGAATCAGCCCTTGCGGATGGCACAGCAGGTCAGACTGACAGCTGCAGCCAATCGAGCGGAGGCCAGCAAGCTTGCTGCAAAGCTGCGCAATACAACTTTGGATGAAAAGTCTTGAGGCTGCATTAGAGATATAAATATCTGCTTTGATGTGTTCTTTATGAGCGGCACAATTAAAAGCATATTTTGGTTGCTATACTTTGTTTATGCGAGTGTGAACAAAGCCTCATTAAAAGCATAAAACTAGCCGGCCTTCTGTACCTGAGCAGGCTCTTAAAATGTCTTCTGCTCATATCGACGTGCTAAACTACCTTCTAACATTCAGCCCTGGTTGCACAGTCAAAGCACACTGTCGAGTCATTAATCCTTAGAAGGAAATGTTTATTAAACAAACAGAACACACATTCACACACATGTATAAAACTCCAGCTGATGGGGCAGCTGGTTGTCATGGTGATGAGGCCTAAGGGCAGTTGAGCCCCCAGGGTGCGGCAGGTTTGTAATAAGGCCTGAGGCTTATTCAGCTGGATACAGCTCTGGCGTTGCAGAACATCTTGATTAACGTGATTTGCGGTTGTAATCTGAGATGAGAGGATCGCAGACTGCTTTTTAAAAATGTTTTTATCTGCGCCTGCAACGGTGCATCCACCTGAATACAGCCCTGGATTCTACAACTGCCTGGTGAGGTGAATACAGCACAGATCGCCTGTTAACAGTTGCAGTACCATTCTCCCTGCGGGAGTGAAGACAACATGACCATATGAACACAGCAGTGTGTTTGTGAGTGCAGTCTGTCGAGTGACGTGGCACGATCTGGATCAGTTCCCACCTGGTCAGGACAGGCTTGGTCCTGCTGGGTCTACAACAGTTCTCAATGCTTTTGGTCCTGGATTAAGCCCGGTATGGAGCAATGTACAGTAGCGTGTACCAGTTCACTTTGGCCAAGGTCGTTCCCAATATAGAACATTCTGGGTGGACTCGGCGTAGAGCGCGGTCTGCTGATGATATGGCCCGGCTATACCAGACTGCCGGGCCAGGAGACCACAGTCAGCGCCACCCGGCTGCGCTGCTCTTTCAACATGGGCACGAGCGCCGAGTGGCTCATCCCTGCTGTCGACAGGCCGTTCACTGCCACTATCATGTCACCACACCTAAGATGACACCGAGAGACAAGTCAGCATGGATGTATTGGACTATAAACAGGACCTGACAGCTGCAGGCTGCAGCCATAATGCCAACAACGCATCTTTTATTTTAAAAACAGGCTCAATCATTTCCCAAGGCAGCTGTAACAAGCTTTTAACAAGTACTACTAGAAATACACCCCCTGTCAAAGGTTTTAGGACACTTTCTCTTTCAAATAAAATAGAACCTGTCCTACAGCTTTTGACAGGGGGTGTATTTCATCATATGGATGTGATCAGGGCAGGACTCTGATCATACATGTAAAGTTTCAGGCAGTTAAAAGCATGTTCAGGGCATTTACACAGCATTTGAAATTTCATGGCGAAGGACAAAAATTCCAGAGGTTACCACGGACACGCCCTTTGACTTTGGAAAAAGATTTTAATAGCTTTGGATCATTAAGGCCTCCTGTATGTACTGGCTGAATTTGAGGTGAATTGGAGTTTCCCCTAGGAGGAGTTCGCTCTAGAAAAAAAAGAAGAATGGGCAAAATCTGACATTCAACGCAAAATAGCTCACTTCCTGTTTGGTTTGGAATGTGGCTGTCACTGACTTTTTTTGTTCAGCCTGATGTGCTGCATATGTGTACCAAATTTGGTAGTTACATCCCACGTCAAAAGTTGTAGGACAGGTTCTACTTTATTTGAATGAGAAAGTGTCCTAAAACTTTTGACAGGGGGTGTACATCACCTAATGCAACAGTGCAGCTCTGGATGTGCTTTTAATCATTTTTGGAAAACCATGGCATATGCCTTTTTGTCACCTTGTTAAAAAGAGAAAAAATACAGAATATCACAAGGCGTATCTTAAATGTTTGAGAACTATGGCCTGTAATTTTAATATTTTTAATGCTGGGCTAGAACAGGTAGAGAGAAAAGACTCTGGAGAGAAAATCCTGGCAGTTTAATTCCTTTCAATAACGGCAACAAGCTTGATTCATTTTTACTGAAATCTCAAAATGCTTAAGCAGAGTTTTGCAGTTTTTTTCGTACAATAAACTCCAATGAAGTGATCATATGACTGTCTATAATCATGCTCTGTTTAGTTTTTTGTAATGCATTCTGGCTAAACATCATCACGCCACTCTCCTCTATCACAACCTGGAGGCCACAGTTTATCTACCTGCTGATTCACCACTATAATCACAGCGAACATAAGCTACAAAACAACTAATCACTCACTTGAGGCGGCCGTCATAGTACGCAGGTGTGCCGAGGACGATGGTCTTGATAAAGAAGGCCTGGTTGCCGTGGCTCTCCTCGTATCCCCCGACAATGCTGAAGCCCCAGCTGCCGGGGTGACTCCTCCGAAGTACAATCTCATGACTGCTGTGTAGGTAGCTGCAAGAGGAGCGTTCAGGCAATATACTCAAACTGCAATCTTCAGAAAATAGCCGCAAGCGAAGTGAAAACAGCTGCAAAAACCGGCCAGTCTCACCAAAAAGTTCAGAATTCTGACAGTAATTAGTTGTGACAAACATTTCAGAGAGACAGTTTGTGATGATAAATGTCATACTGGGTGAAGAGAGCAGATGAAGAGCTTTTCACAGCTGTGACTCAGTTGAAAGCGATACAATCAGTTACCACAGCAACTTTGCATAACAACAGATGTCTGATTATAGCACAAAAACACACTCACATTCACATCCTGCCCTCTGTGTTCTCACCTGGGCAGGCCGAGCCACATGACCCACGAGGGCGACCAGTTGGCGTCAAAGTCGCTGTCGTGAGTGTGAGGCAGCAGCTCGTCGTGTTCGTGCTCCTCCACCATGCTGACCTCCAGCACTCGCAGCTGGACGGACGGCGAGGCAGCGCTGGCCTTCAAGGTGCCCACGGCCTCGCTGTGGCTCAGGTACGTCAGGTCCTGCCCGTTGATGCTCAGCAGCACGTCCCCTGAGAGAAGGAGCAAGAAGACGCAGTGGTTTGTAACGTGATGTGATGTTATGATCCCCTTTTTGACGATTCAGAGGGAAAGGTCACCTCTTTTGATTCGTCCGTCCCTCGACAAGCAGCCATGCGGTTGGACGCTGGTCACAAAGATTGGCAGCTCCCCGCTCTTACTGCCCCGTCCTCCTGCCACGGTCATACCCAGAGACTCCAGGGGTTCCTTCTTCACAGTGATGTGTTTCTCCTTACAGGTCACACACTGGGACAGGTCCTGGGAAACAGTATTGTCTATTTGCAGATAAATGTCTCCTTTGTAGAGCAAATGATCCTTTCAATCACACTTCATCACTGGAAGCATACTTTGCATGTAAAGGTGAAACTAAAAATCGTCACCTTCCAAAAATAATGGCCTAAATCATTCTTTGACAAGTTTTTTTTTCTTAAATCATCTACTCGTGATGCTGGACACCGCTGGTAAAGTCACCTAAATCCTCAGGTGATTCTTTGGTGCGATAGCTCGCGCGATTTCAGAACGAGATTTGCTTTCTAGCGTCCTGAGATTTGGATACAGACCACAACAAATAGCGATCACCAAGTAATGTGGAGGTTTTCGTTCACTTCTCATCTCTAGTATGTTGTGGGACACTCGTTGAGACTATCCGAGCCGGTCAGTGTGGGGAAAAAAGCATGTTAGGGCGGAATTTGACGTTGGGGGAGCAAGTTGCCCCATACTTTTCGCTAGCTGAGCTGCTAGCTGAGCTGCTAAGCTGCCTGCCTGGCTAAATACTGGAGCTATGTCGAAAATTCATTTCTCCATCACTCACATGTATGAAAAGACATATGAAAACAGACCCCAGGTTGAAAAAAACCGAAGTTCCCCTTTAAACACATTTTTTTGAAGGGAAACATCAACAGTGCACAATGGAATTCAACTACAAAATATTAGCCGTCTCACAACTTTTGAATCATTGCTCCCACCCACAAGGTGCAACAATAGACGCAAAACAGAAACGTAAAGAAGATACTAAACTCTAATTAGCTTATTTAGGACAGAATGCTAGTGTGTGTGCATGGACTTTACAAATGCATTTCTCACATGTGCAGCATACAGTATTTGTTTTACAGTTTTGCCTCCTGGACGTCCAAAAAAAAAATCTGATCTATGACCAACTGGTAACTGAAAGCTAGAAACTACCCTCATGGCTTCAGTAGACAATGTTTTACTTTTACTAAAGGTGGCGTCACTATAGAAAAGTCATCGAATTTCAAGTTGAAAGAAGGTAATTTAAGGGATTTTCTCTTCTATTAAACATAGTGTCCAGGTCATTTTTGACCCCAAGACAACACAAAGGTTAATGCAGTGTGGTTCAGTTTTTGTGTTTCCTGAAAAATGACTATTTTAAGAGAGTATTGAAATGCAACCATGTGCATGTTGGTGACACAAACAGACTGACACCCACACACATATGTAAGTCATGTGCTCACTCTGTGGGTGCTGGTGCGGGACAGGTGTATGGGCACAGGACTCGGGGTAGAGCTGTGGTTAGGCAGGAAGTGATCAAGGCAATAGAGGTCTCTGGTGGAGCTCGATTTTGGCGGTGGGGGTGGAGTTGGTTTGTTGGGTCGGCCGATCATCAGGTGGACTCGCTCTCCGCTGGCCTGGAAAGTCAGAGTCATCAGAGTTGCTTTAGAGGCAAATCTGAAGAATTTCCTTCTCTGTGCCTTACTACAATATCAAAAGATATCCAGACTGATTAACCAAACGTACGCCTACCTGAATGATCTGGGCAGCCTGCTCTGGAGTGCCGTGGCGAAGGTCCTGCTCGTTGACTGCCAACACTCTGTCGTTACTCCGCAGTCTGCCGTCCTTGGCTGCCAGGCCTCCCTCTAACAGATCCAACACAAACACTCCTGACTCATCCGTTCGCCGCACCAGCTTGATGCCGAGCTGCTCTGTCGAGTCTCGCTTGTGTAGGGTGATTCTCAGCGTGGCGGGGCTGGACGGGGTGCCTTCGGGGGTGGAGCAGGGCGCGTGGGGCACAGCCGGGGTGGAGGAGGAAGAAGAGGGAGGCGCCCGAGAGGCACAGCGACGCTCTCTGAGCACAGTCAGCTGCAGGGTGGTGCAGGGACGCGCCAGGGTGGAACGGGCAAAACTGTGCGGCACGTTACTGATGTCCACGTTGTTGACCTTGAAGGACAGAGAAACATGTATGTAGTATTGTGTTGTACATGTTTTGGGCATTGGGCTTATTTTGGCAATGCAATATGTACAATTAGAATTATGTACACACGTGGACAAAATTGTTGGTACCCCTCAGTTAAAGAAGGAAAAACCCACAATTCTCACTGAAATCACTTGAAACTCACAAAAGTAACAATAAATAAAAATTTATTGAAAATTAAATAATCAAAATCAGCCATCACTTTTGAATTGTTAATTAACATAATTATTTAAAAAAACAAACTAATGAAATAGGGCTGGACAAAAATGATGGTACCCATAACTTAATATTTTGTTGCACAACCTTTTGAGGCAATCACTGCAATTAAACGATTTCTGTATTTGTCAATGAGCGTTCTGCAGCTGTCAACAGGTATTTTGGCCCACTCCTCATGAGCAAACAGCTCCAGTTGTCTCAGGTTTGATGGGTGTCTTCTCCAAATGGCATGTTTCAGCTCCTTCCACATATGTTCAATGGGATTCAGATCTGGGCTCATAGAAGGCCACTTTAGAATAGTCCAACGCTTTTCTCTCAGCCATTCTTGGGTGTTTTTGGCTGTGTGTTTTGGATCGTTGTCCTGTTGGAAGACCCATGACCTGTGACTGAGACCAAGCTTTCTGACACTAGGCAGCACATTTCTCTCCAGAATGCCTTGATAGTTTTCAGATTTCATCGTACCTTGCACACTTTCAAGACACCCTGTGCCAGATGCAGCAAAGCAGCCCCAAAACATTACTGAGCCTCCTCCATGTTTCACCGTAGGGACAGTGTTCTTTTCTTCGTATGCTTGGTTTTTGAGTCTATCAACATAGAGTTGATGTGCCTTACCAAAAAGCTCCAGTTTGGTCTCATCTGTCCAAAGGACATTCTCCCAGAAGCTTTGTGGCTTGTCAACATGCATTTTTGCAAATTCCAGTCTCGCTTTTTTATGAGTTTTTTTCAGCAGTGGTGTCCTCCTTGGTCGTCTCCCATGAAGTCCACTTTGGCTCAAACAACGACGAATGGTGCAATCTGACACTGATGTACCTTGGCCTTGGAGTTCACCTTTAATTTCTTTGGAGGTTGCTCTGGGCTCTTTGGATACAATTCCAACGATCCGTCTCTTCAATTTGTCATCAATTTTCCTCTTGCGGCCACGTCCAGGGAGGTTGGCTACTGTCCCGTGGGTCTTGAACTTCTGAATAATATGAGCCACTGTTGTCACAGGAACTTCAAGCTGTTTAGAGATGGTCTTATAGCCTTTACCTTTAAGATGTTTGTCTATAATTTTTTTTCGGATGTCCTGGGACAATTCTCTCCTTCGCTTTCTGTTGTCCATGTTCAGTGTGGTACACACCTTTTCACCAAACAGCAGGGTGACTACTTGTCTCCCTTTAAATAGGCAGACTGACTGATTATGAGTTTGGAAACACCTGTGATGTCAATTAAATGACACACCTGAGTTAATCATGTCACTCTGGTCAAATAGTTTTCAATCTTTTATAGAGGTACCATCATTTTTGTCCAGGCCTGTTTCATTAGTTTGTTTTTTTTAATAATTATGTTAATCAACTATTCAAAAGTAATGGCTGTTTTTGATTATTTAATTTTCAATAAATTTTTATTTATTGTTACTTTTGTGAGTTTCAAGTGATTTCAGTGAGAATTGTGGGTTTTTCCTTCTTTAACTGAGGGGTACCAACAATTTTGTCCACGTGTGTATATTAGCAGAAAACTTGAAAGTCAGGCGCCTACATTGTACTCTGAATGCGATTCTGTCTCTGTTTGGGCTTATTTTGGTGTCATGACTGTTATTTAAGTACATTATGATGACAGCATTTTGGAATAGTACAGAAACAACAAAGGAACTATTCATTAAGAGTTTCCTTATTGTACCTTTGCAGACGCATTTATAGCTTTTATTTTTAGTCATGTTTCTGACGACAAGACAAATGTAAGTCTGATTGTCTTTTAACTCCATTTTAGTTCATTTTATTCTATTTTCGTCACCAACAGCTCCTGAAAAACAAATACAGTGTGTGCTTGTGGATGTGCAAAGAGTTTATCAGAGCTTTTACTGTTAAAAGTCTAGTTAAAAGGTCACTGATGAGATGAGCAGTAAGGATCAGCCAAAACAATGAAGTGATTGATGCAAAAATGGTGTGTAGAATTGAAGTGATAATTATGTGTGGATTTGTCACTATGAGCCCCTCCTGTCAGATGTAAGTAGTCATGCAATCCACTGCCAATAAAAAATATTAATAGAGCAACTTTAAATATGCAGAACAATAGCAGAAAGTTCAAAGAAGGATAAGAAGATTGGGGAAGAATTCAGATTGGTTGAGAGGATAATCCTTAAACCCTGCTCCAAAATGATTACAAGTGAAAAACTCACTCAAATACAGTACAGAACACCAATAAAGCATGTTCCGTATGTTAATACTATACTAATAAACAATCACTAATTGCTGAAGTGAGTTTCTGTAGTTGACAGCATGCTTAGTAAGAGAATTTCTTGTATGAGAATGAGGATAAATTGTACTCTATCTTCTCTTTCACCTGCAGTATCTGATCTCCAGCCAGCAGCCTCCCGTCTCGTGCGATGACCCCGTCCCGGTAAACTTCCTGAATCACGATGTTGATGAGAGGCGTCTCATTCCCGCCTACGATGCTGATCCCCAGCTCGACGTATGGGTTCGTCCGGTGGACTTCTATGGCAGTTATCTCTCCTTCAGGAAGGGAGGGCAACTTCACACAGCCTAATGGACACAAATCACATTACACGACTGCACTTCAGAATGTAATTTCCCCATCTTCCCAACATTTAGCATAATGCCGCCTGAATGTGATTATCCATTATTTTTTTTGTCTGGCTCTCTAGAATCCAGAAGATGCTCCGTCAAATGAAAGAATGATGTCGTACCCTCCTCGGCAGACAGAGGCGGAGATTCAGGACAGTCCCAGCCGGAGGAGGTGGAGCTGACAGAGCGGAGGAGATGGATGCAAGGATTACTGAGGGGCCTCTTCACCCTGGGGACCACACACTCCAACCCAACCACACCTGAATACAGAGGGACATGCAGGGAATGAGTTCACAGATCTAAACTTTCATTGACTTTATTGACAACCTATATCTCTCCACTTAAAGGAAAGACCAGTGGATCGACTCACTGTCTTCCTCAGTGCTCTCCTCGAAGGCAGGGTTGTCGAGGCCGGCATCCTCTGTCCACATTGGTCCATTGCCGCTGGCGTTATTAGGTCCAGAGGGCGGCGACGGCGTCCGGTCCCTCAGGTCTGTCTGTGGGGAATGGGGAGATCTGGGAGGGCTGGTCACCATGGCTCGCTCATCTCCGCTCTCACACCGCGGGCCGTCCACACTCGTCTGCTGACACCGCGTCCCAGGACACCTTTCACCAAGCAACAGGTGTCAGTTTATTAGTCCATCTGACGTGTAAAGAAAATCAGGTTTGGCTTTAGATGTGATGCTCTTTTGAACCCATCAGGGAGTTCCTCTTTTTGTTTTCAGCGTCCACAAAGAGGGAGTCAGGCTGCACAGTGGACGGGCAGGTTAAAAATAAAGGAAAAGTCTCAACATATTGTCACTCACCATTTAATATTTTGTTCCAATTTTATCTTCTAGTGAATTATATTTGTGAATCAATTCTTCCTTTTTTAGAAGCTAGTCCAGCATTTTAGTACTGTACTTCCAAAATCAGTGCAGCAGAGTTGAGATATCATGACTTGTTCTCTCTTAGGCAAGAAAAGCTCCAGAAATCATAAATAATGCAAACAAATAGTATCTTTTCTCAAACTCATGGTAAAAGCCAGTCTTTCATGCTGCACACCCCCGGTTTTGTAACTTTCTGTTGTGATCTTGAAGTATAATTACATAACCTGTGTTTTTTTTTTAGATGTGACGAACCTCATCCAGACCCACAGAAGACTTTATATAACTATTTTCACAGGCTTAGCGGCGCTCCTCATAACAGACAAACTGATCAGCTGTTAAAGAGATGCAGCGATGCTTTAAACTTGTCAAGTAATTTACTAAAATACCAATTGACTTTTAAAACTTTTTAAACCTTACTTCTTGAAATGCTTAAAGTCGATGAACAAAGGGCAACGCCATTTGCTGAGGAAGATCCTATTAGATGATCAGAAGCTTTAAAAAGTCAGAAGATGGTGAAAAATGTTCCTCATGACAATTCCAGAGGTTGAAGTCATATTTCTTTTCACCTATTTTGCCTGACTCATAGTTCAAATCAGAAATCACAAAGACATTTAATTAAAAATGATATAAAAGAGCCAATACTCACGTTTGTGACAGCTTAAATGATTGAATAACGAGGTACACGTTACTTCCAAAATGTTTGGCCGGTTCTTTCCTCCAGAACAAACACAAGTCCACTGGAGAATGATGCATCTGTGCAGCCCCATTAATAGAAACTCCTCACTGAGGAACGAGTAAAAATAAACTGACACCCTCAAGGGATCAGCGTGGTTTCACCCTTAATTGACTCTGAAGTATTTACTGTAAGTGGAAGCTATGAAGTGAATTATTTAAATGCGTCTGGTAAAAGCCCAACTGATTTGTCTGTCAGCTGATATTGGAAAATCACAGATACATCAACATATGCATTGTCAGATAAGCACTGATATGAAACTTATTTCCCGTGACCCTAATGAGGATTAAGAGGTGTATAGGTAATGGATGGATGGATGAAACTTTTTTGTTTTTTGGTGTTTGGGGGTAATAGAGAAAATTTTAAAACACTCATCACTGTCTGCAGCGCATGTAGCAGAGACACATCACAACTGAGCAGAGAGTGGTGTCAAGTGGTAGCTTCAAATAAGGTTCTAACTAGTTTAAGAAATATGCTAGTTCAAGATAATATTTTGTATATATGTCTAAAAAAAAAATCAGCCAATATGTCGATAAAGGAATTTTTGAGCTTCCTAAAAACTGATATAGGTCCAGCATCAGTTGGGTTTTACGTCTGTTCTCCTTCCTGGTTCCTTTCTTTGCCAATTCAACATGAAAAACACTCAACATCTGATGTAACACCATGTAGTCTGGTGTAATTTTCTCTTCTTTAATTGATTCTCCTTCTCATCTACCCTTCATCCAAACCCTTTTCTGTTAACATCAAGAAGAAATAGTTTTGAGGTGAAAAAAGGTGAACTAAATGTTCACCATTTTTCACCTCAAAGCTATTTCTACAGATGCTTAACACTTGAACAGAGTTCGCTCGCACACTGGTTGTAATTCATGTACTTTGGTTCAGGACTGTGGAAGCACCTCAGTTCTCACACATGCACACCATCAGTAATCAGAGGTGGACAGAGTAGCTAAAAACTCGTACTCAAGTAAGAGTAATGTTACTTCAGAATAATATTGCTTAAGTAGAAGTAAAAAGTAGTCATTCAAAAAATTACTCAAGTAAGAGTAAAAAGTATTTGGTGGAAAGACTACTCAAGTACTGAAAGTACTGAGTAACTGTTTGACTGTAATGTCTGATTTATATCTTTAGAAATGATGTGATCAGACAGACAAAAATGTAAAATAATTTGCAAATTCTGGTATTTCCAAATAATAAAATAAAAAATAGCAAAATTAAATAACATCTTTAAAAAATGACGAGTTCAGGCACAAGAAACACAAATTTCCAAATCTTGGTTTTTCATAGCATACAGCCAGTCAAACAGTTACTCAGTACTTTCAGTACTTGAATAGTCTTTCCACCAATTACTTTTTTACTCTTACTTGAGTAATTTTTGAATGACTACTTTTTACTTCTACTTGAGCAATATTATTCTGAAGTAACATTACTCTTACTTGAGTACGATTTTTTAGCTACTCTGTCCACCTCTGTCAGTAATAAAATAAACCTGCCCACCTTGACCACAGTAGAACTCTGTGTCCTGGCGTTCTCCTTTTATAATCTAATGTCCAGTGTCCGATCCTTAATCTGCCACATAAACATTGTTGACTGATAAAGTCACACAGCGACAACAGACTCTTGGCTCCTGTTAACTGTCTTAAGTCTGCAGGGCAAGGGAGCCGAGAGCTCACGTGGGCCGAGGTTTAATCTTTATCAAAGAATGTCACGTCAGCCCTGGCACTGACCTTGTTTGATCTGCCTTAAACCATCTTTTCTTGTCTTCTTCTCAGCATAGCAAATGTGTGCCACCGCCACTGTGATGTGTTCTTTTTGCTGATGTGATTGAGAACAGGCGAGGACAAGGACACCGTTTACAATTAACTTTAAAAGGAAGTGCTGCCATGAGATCTGGAATCTTAGCCATATTTTTAGTTAAGAGACATGATGCTTTTTTGCTTTCAGGCAATTTTCAGATTGAACAGTTTTCTTTTAACACATTAAAAGTGGAGTTTAGAAGCATTAGAGGCACATTTACTCACTTGAATTCAACCTCACTTGCTCTGACAGCTTCAAACAGATATTCAAACATCAATGATAACAAAGTCAGTGTGCTGACTTTTTGACACCGTTACAGCACATTTAACCATTTACCATTATCTTGTAGTTGTCACTTGTGGCTTCATTGGCAGCCATAGTTACTTTAAAGATGTTAAAATGGGCAGTCGATGTCCGGGATCGCCTGTAAAAATAGCTGACTCAGAAAAGCTTTTAAGAGATTGTTAAAGGCATTAGAGGAGATTTAATTTCCTATGACTTTGAACGTAGCATGCGCATGCGCACATACAACCTCTCCCTCACCCCCCTCTAACCTCCCCCCTCTTAACATTTACAAAGAAACGCCCCCCTCCAGAAACTTGCGTAGCACTCCTGAAGTTGTCTTTTACGGCTGGGTCCCCCTGGATCTTTATCTGCCATTATGTAAATAAAAGATGAGCAAAACAAGTCACTAGCTAACTATGAAGCTATACCAAAGCAACACATACAGAAAACACGTAAGTCCAAGGCGTACGTAATCTACGTAACTAGGCCTGAGCCGGAAGATTTTTGATTGACAGGAAAGGGAGCAAACCAAACGCCTCGGTCCGAGCGCATTTATTGGCTGATGTTTTTCAGGTCCTGCCATGTCCACAGTTTGTTTGTTTTCTTTTGTTTATTCTTTTAGAGACCATACATACAAGTCCACTAAAGGTCAGTATATTCATTTTATGTGAATCAGACAAATTAAACAAAAAATAACATCCTCCATAATGCCTTTAACACTAGCTTGTTAGTGTGAGCTTGTTATGGCAAATCTCCTCAACTTAACTGAGGTGTTAGATGGTCAGTGGATAACCAATCAATAAGCCAGCATCAAGACACCAATGGACACTTCCTTAGCAACAAAATCCATGTCAAGAAAATCCACCTCTAAAGAAGTCTGCTCCCAGATCAATCTCCACCAGGCGAAGAAACATCTCTGAATGCTGTTTCAGTTTACCAAGCACTGTGACATTCATTCTGATACTTTCTCATATTGACAATTTCCACAACTTCCATTCATGTAACAGCAACAACAACCTAACCTGGGTTCTACATGGCAAAGAGAATGAATATATGAAATAAGTGCACACACACCGTCTTGCATTTCATGTTCAGACGTCGCAACAGAAAGGAACAAAGAAAGCCAACTGAGTGAAAAAGAGAGCAAACCAGTGGAAGAAAGATGCCATTATGTCATTCCAAATCATGGAGACTTCACATCCCGCTATGTTGGACTCACCACAGACCAGGGTTGCCTTTGGCTGTCTCACAGAAGAAGTGATTGAAAAGGTCTCTGGTGTTGAAGTTGCTCAGCATGGTTGCAGAATGAGAACATGAAGCTCCTGGTCAGCCAACCCATGACTGTGGTAGGGAACCACTAATCCCCCGTCACATGACCTACAGCCCAATAATCCCCTCAGGGTCTCACAGCACCTGGTCCAAATGGGCCAAAAGCCAGAGAGTGTGGACGGGGGCGGGGGACCTTCAAGGTTAAGAATGGGGTAAGCCTAACAGGTCAGGACTGTGATTTGAGGTTCTTCAACAGGCTCTGCTGCGAAAGGAGCCAATCAAGAGAACAGAGGAGTTCTGACTTATGGTCATTAATGGGTAAGTAGCCAATTAGCTGCTGTCTTTGTGTGTGTGTGTGTGTGTGTGTGTGTGTGTGTGTGTGTGTGTGTGTGTGTGTGTGTGTGTGTGTGTGTGTGTGTGTGTGTGTGTGTGTAACTCCAACACGCATGCGCAGTGCTGGATCTCAGAGTGTGTGTATTCATCCATCTATTATGTCTGCATTTCAGCTCTATTACCTGTGTTTGAGGTGTGCCTCCAGGTCACATCGTGGCATGCTGAGAGAGCAGACCGGGGTCAGAGGGCAGGAGACCGACAGCTTGTCCAGCAACTTGTGCACCAGGATGCTGGACCTGCGGCAGGCCTGCAGCTGCAGCCGCGTCCTGTCCAGAGGGCAGAAGTCCCTCTCCTGCAGGAAGCTCCGCAGGCAGCGGGCGCAGAAGGTGTGTCCGCATGGCGTGTCCAGCGGCTGCACCAACGGCTGCAGGCAGATGTGGCACACCAGGTCGTCGTCCACTTCCAGGCGGTAGTTGTAGAGGTGGTTCTCCCAGCTGCGGTGGATCTGGCCGCACTCCGGACACAGAGCCTCCAGCGCTGGCTCCACCGGCACGGATAGACCCACCTCGCTGCCCGGGCTGCCCATTTCGTCTCCTTCAGCGCAACTCAGCTTTGGCACAAAAGACTCCAGTGGGGCTGCAGGGCTGGGAAGGGGCACAGACACTCCTATCCCATAAGCTTCAGAGGGCAAACAGGTTGCAGAGAGGACAGATGCCCCCCAGTGGCTGATGGCACATCACCCTGCAGGTCAGGGGGCAAAGCCAGAGGGTCAAACAGCTGTTTCAGAAAAACAACAAGTGTCTGATTATTTGCTTGTGCATTTATTCATGTGGCAAATGCTTTGTGCACGTGTTTGCATGAGATCGAGAGTGTGTATGTGTGTGTGTGTCTGTGAGATTATGTATTGCTGCTCCTGACCACTAATCTGACAGTATAATCTCTCTTTTGCTCTCGCCTGCTCCAATCTTCCAATTCCACAGAGAGGGAATTATCTGGGATTGAGGCAGAGAGAGGACACAGATCAGAGGAAGTGGGATTGGGAAAGCAGCAGAAAGAGAAAGTAGTGCCGGCAAGAGGTAGAAAGAAGCGAAGACAGGGCGATTAAGAGGAGACAGAGATGGGAAGATGGGTGAAAGACATCAATGGGATGTAAAAACAGGCTTGAAACAAGGACAATAAATGAGACAAGAGGGAGGAAGAGAGAGAGAGAGCAGAGATGGGTGAGGCTGTGGAAGGTATGAAAGAGACGAGAAAAACAGAGAAAATGGGATGAATACTTTTAACACTGGATATTTTTGGTTCAGGCCGTGTACAGTAGATGCACTCAGTCTCCTCTACAACAGAACGAGAACATGCCTAAAGCAAAGTCTTGAAATATAGCACTCAGCTGAGCAGAGAGAGTCCCCAGAGCTAATGCACAGAGTGTGCGCTAATCATTTCCACAGTGTTACACATCCAAAGCCATTCAGACCTTCAGCCTCTCTCTGTGGGCCTGATGCTGCCAGCGGACAGCAGAGGGCGTGCCTCTACACTCAGCGACCCAGCCAAGCCACACTGACTACCTGCCTCTGTTCCAGAGAGGGTCTGCTCCTGTCTCCATGACGACCTGGATCCTGTTCTGTTCAGTGGGGCTTGACATTCAGAGTGTAGCCAGAGAAGGATGCAGAGGAGCCACACAACAGATGCACTTCTCTCAGCAGGACGCCCTGCTCCTCCCTGGTACAGCCTGAAAGCTTGTCAGACAGTGATGATGAGAGTCCCCTTGGTTGGTTTTTTGCTGCTTTTCTCGTCTCGTCTCCTTGGCTACTCATTTCTGTGACAACCTGTCTCTCCTGTCTCCTTGGCTACCGGACCGGTAGTTACTTATTTCAGCCTCCTTTTAGTACGTGCTCCTGTCTGTGTGTGACTGGCTGCTTCTGTCTCTATCCCGCAGCTGGACATGAATTAATCATGAGGACACAAGGCTTCTCTGTTTCTATAACAAAGCTGTGACATCACCACATCACACACACACAGACTTGTAGACATGCAAGCATAAGTCTACACAAGCAAACGCAAACACACACACCAAGCACAGGAGCTTTTTAGGTACCAGACTCTGTGAATAGTCTTTATCAATAAGTAAAGTCTTCAGGTTTTCACTGTGGCAGCAGTTATGAAAAGCACTTAAATCTATTTTAAACAGAGCTGGACTCTGCTGCAACAGATTCCTCTGCACAAGTAATAAGAAGACTGGCAAATGCTTGTGAAATGTTTCCCTTTTAATCCCAGTGTGTGTGTCTGTGTGGGAGTCCAAGGCCGAGCTGTTATTGTCATTGCACTGCTTTCTATATTAATAAATAACAGTCTTGGCCCTGCACCTGTCCCTGCTCATTGTTCATTTTTCAGAGATGACAATCTAATCTTACAGCACATGGGCTGCTACATGCAGGAATTACATTTTCAGAGAAGATGAAATGATGTTTCAGGCCACAGATTTAAAATCTCAGGTCCTGTTGGCTTAGCCTACATTTTCATAAAACCCCCATCTCGCCATCCCTTATCTTAAAAAAATCCAGAAAGGCTCTTACAGCCACTTGCAAGAACAGGCCTGCTGCTACTGCTGCTGCTCTTCTGCAAGCTCTGTTGCAATAGGCTGCTTTTTCACAACAGCCAGACATACAGTGATAACAACAAAAACTGACACTGGTTTAATTGAGACAATCATTTCCCCCTCATTGTCACAGCTCTAATTTACCTTGGCAACTGACCAAACTGCAGTGTCATGATGTAAACGACACCCGAGCACATCTGTTCAGTCGAGATCCTTTTCTAAAATCATTGTCCCCCATCTGTCTGACTCCATCCCACCCTCCACAAGCGGAGCAGCGAGGACAGATGAAGCGACAGCGGCGATATGAATGCACAGCCAGCCACACACTGACACCGCTCATGCAGGCGCTGAATGCAGATGTGATGTTACCTGCTCCGGCTGCTCCTCCGCGCCCTGCGCTCCGGGCCCCGACCAGGGGGGACGATTATCAACTGAGGGACCTCGATCACGCATTCACCGCAACGGACCGTTCCGCAAACCCGCACGAAAACGCCCCCGTGCCTTTGGCGGCGCTCACCCCGCCCACTGCTGTCCGTCAACGTTGGAGTGGGCGGGGCCTGAAGCCGTCAATCCATAGCAGAGATAGAGGCGTCTCAGAAACCGCCTGCTCGAAAGTACCCTTTAAATTGGTTTTTTGGCCTCTTTTTAAGTGGGATAAATATTGTTAAAATGAGTCACCTAATAAATTGAGACAGTTAGGCTTTGCAAAGAATATCTTGTCAAGGAATACATAAAATAACCCAAAACCACTGCTTATGCACTGCTGAAAAGCTATTTGAAACCAAATCAGGTTTCTGTTGGCCCCCATTAATATAGGACAGTTACACATAAAATCTTCTACAAGTAACTTCAATCTGTCAATCTGGTTGTTGGTGATCTCAGAGAAGAAGGAGGAGGAGCTTTCTGTTCTTTAAAAAAGTAATCAGACATGAATTTATCTGTTAGAATTAGACTCAAAATATTTACATCTGTTGTTGCACCAATTTTACTCAATTGCAGTGAAAGTGTGGGGTCCTCTTGTAAATCAAGATTTTGAAAAATGTAACAAGCATCCATTAGAGACCTTCAACACAGGTACGCTCAATCTCCGAGCAAACTAAATTAAAACATATACTCGGGGAAAATAATGTCTGCATCATGGAAACAACAAAATATGTCACAACCTAAGGGACAACCAGCTCAACCACACATGACAGCAGTAGCCAGCCTCCTCACAATTCACTCTTTCTGCAGTTAAAAATGTCAATATTTTCCTAACTTTCATGCCAGTAAAGTGAATTGAAATGGAAAAATAAAGGAAAGAATGTTCACATGGGTATAATGTCATAAAAGTGGGCTGTGGCATTGTGTACAGTGACATTTGATTGAAATTATATAGAATTCTGTCATTAAATTTGCTAAGCTTATAAGAAATTGGAAACAAACATCCATTTTTGGCTTAGAGCGAAGGCAAGCGATGCCCTGGAGACATCGCCAGTCTATCACAGGGCAACACAGAAAGAAAGACGACCAAGCATATACATTCACACCTATGGACAGTTTATAATCACCAGCTAACCCCTGCATGATTTTGGACTGTGGGAGGAAACCAGAGCACATGGTTAGAGCCCTGGTATATTTTATGAACAGCATTTGGTGTGTCTGTTTGAAAAAAAAATCCATACAGGTGATTCAAGGAGTGTCTTACTTTCAAATACGCCACCAAGTCTGCAGATATCTGTGGTAATAAATCATTAAGGGTAATAAACCAGCAATCCTGTACATGTACAAGCTAATAAAAAGTTTCTGATTATGTGCATTGTTAAATTATGTAATGATTAGTCTGGAGATTAAGGCATTGACATACAAAGTGCCATATAAACCTGATACTGATTAACTCACCCAAGCAGTAAATAAACATAACAACTGCATTACTAAAATGCAGTTTACTGACTCACAACATGAGTATGCATTGTTTAAGAAGCACTGTTAATTTGCTATGTTAAGTACATGTTGCTGCAATTGCCTGATTTAACTTAAGGTACTGGACTATAATTTGCAATGAAGAATTGTAAAATTCATTATTGTGATACTTTAACTTTAGTATAAGCTGTGTGTGCTTGTTTTATACTGTTTACGTGCAATGATGCATGTTATTAACTTTGTGTGTTCTCTCTACTGTAGTTTGTTTTTTTTCCCTGTAGTTCTTTGTAGGTATTTCTGCAGCTGCACAAGTCTAATCTGCAGAGGCCAAAAAAACCCATTTGAGTGGCTCTGCTTGAGGTCTGTCCCTGTTTACAGAGATTTTTCCTGTCAGCTGTCACCATTGTGGTCAGTAAAGAAAATGTCGTTTGGTTTTCCATGTACAATTTTGTAAGATTTTAACTGTAATTTTTAAATTAGTCAGGTAATTTGATGGATTATGTAATATTGTGGGTTTGTAATCTAGATTTGAGCTAGTCAGATTAATTTAAATCTTTTAATTTAGTATTTTTTTTTCATTTAACACTGAGAACTTACATCCTTTGCTGCTATTTTATGCTATTTTGAAATGAACCCAGTACTAATTTTTGTCATGTGGTAAAGAAACAAAACAATTATAACTTCATTTAATAGTATTAAAGGCGGACAACACATTTCCACTGCGTCTGTTTTCTCAAACCATATAAAAAACCGTCTGAGGTCTGTTAACTTTCTCATAGTGCATCCTGGGAAGTCTACTTATGCTCATTTAATTTAATGAGTTGAATGAATTCTCAGGACAGTTTATTCATTCAACTCAACATTTTAAATTGAAACGACTCAAGTTAAAGAACTCATGTTTTTAAGTTCTAAAGTGTTTTTAAAAATTAAAATCAGACATTTTATCCTCAGTTAATTAGAAATTTGCAAAACTCATGTATTTATAGTAAGTAAGCCAAAAAAATATATAAAGATTAGTTGATTTGATTAAGCTCTTTTACGGCGCTTTACAGTGTAGGATCGTAACCTTAATATTTGAATGAGTCAGATAAATTTGCATAATTAATACGATTGTAGAATCCAAGCCTTCACCATTTGAACTTGTAACACCAATGTCATTTCCCTGCAGGCAAGCACTGCGGCTTAACAGCTGTTGTTTTATTCAATGTGCTACATAAATAACAGTGACTTCACTTGTTTGCTATTTGTTTTAAACGTTCCATAAACTAAATCCAAACTCATATCTCAAGAAATCAAATCGTAATGCATCAATATGGTATATTTTAAGAATTCCCTGCGTTTGCAAAATAGTTGTGTTGAGGTTTTGAATTTCAACAAGACTTTGTAGATATCGGAAACAATCAGGCACTGTTCAGGGCAGCTAAAAACACAGGGTCCTCGGCGGAAGGACCACGCTGAGAGGTAAACAAGCGATGTAGCGTTAATTAACACACAAACATCGATTTTAGTTGAATTAACTTGGCGTGTAACCGTTCGTGGGGTGATGGCAGATGATAATGAGCTGGAAAAGTAAGTAAATATGTCGCTGTTTGTTCTTTATTACCTGTAAAGCTGCTGTTTGCTCACACTTCGAGGCGGGTTACGTCCATAACCGTAACGCCGCTCCGAGGGTTGGAGACGTATTTTTGGTCCACAGCTGTTGAATTTATTTTGTTGTAAGACGAGTGAGAGTGTGTGTTGGCTGTAAGGAAACAGACACCGGTAGCTGGCTGTGCCGTGTGGTTAAAGGTCGACTAAATTAGTGGCTCTCCTCTGTTGATACTCTGCTGATTCAGCAGCTCAGGTCAAACCAGGACACCGCCGCTGCCCCTCATTCACTCCTAATGACTCACTTTCTCTCACATACTTCGCATCACTCAGTTTTCTCACACTTAATTAAATTATTCCCCCTTTGGCTCCCTCTTGAGGTTCTGTGCCATCTTTGTCCTCGGTTTCTCCCCCCCAATTCGACCCCTCCGTATGACTCATTTTGGTGCTTTTCTTTGTTTATCCATGCAGACGTGCGGTGGAGGAGCTCCTCAGGGAGACTGACAGAGCTCGGCTGAGAGCAGAGACGATGGGCCCTGCAGGATGGTGAGCAATGTGTTTCACATGGCATCTGTATCAGCCTGTGCACGTCTGTCATCTGTGCATGTGTAGCTGATGCTGATCCACTTAACTGCACTTGTAAGTGGGCAGCCAGATTTAATTTGTGTGATACATTCTCAGCTAGTTTGTTAGCTGAGGTTTTTAGAACAGCTGCATCTTTCAATTAACCATCAACTGTTTTGATAATTGATTAATTGGTGTGTTTATTTTGAAGAAAATAAAAGTCAGACTTCTCTTACTGCAGCTTCGTCGATCAGATTATTTTCAGGTTTCTTTGCTCCTTGAAGATTGTAAACTGAATATTTTTGGGTTGAGGACAAAACAAGACCATCAAAGGCATCACCTACTGCTTTAGAATAAACTTATCAACATTTGTCACCATTTTATAACCCCAAAAATAATCTTTTTTTTCAAGAAAATTAATAGACAGTGCAAATAGTCATTAGTTTCAGCCTGAGTTTTCAGCAGACTTGGCTCAAATTTATAACTCTTGGCTTAAATGAAAATTGTCACACTTCTTCACAACTGTAGTAAAACGATATATTAAATTTGAAACAATATGTATAGCTTCTCATTATATGATGTAATGTCTTTTAGGAATACCAAATTGTCTTGCTACGCCATTTTTATGCAAATTAAAATACTGTCATAACATTTTGTTTCTCAACTAAGAAATATTTCCATGCCACCTGTCCTCAGTGAGTTAATATTCTCAGTAATGTTAATGTTTTAGGGCTAAAAGGGCCATTAATGTGGTTGTTAAGAGAGGCTGGCGGATTGTCAACCTGGTCAAGTACTATATCAGGTTCTTTTATATTTTTCTAATTATTGGTATTATCTTTTTTATGAATCAATTTCTGATTAAATTAATTTATTTTAAAATTCCCTATTTTGTCTCTAAGGCAGCCTTGTATTTCTTTCTGTAATTACGTTGCTACATGATAATCTGATTACAAGTAATAATCAACACTGAAGGATAAATGCTGACACAGTTGTTTTATTAACCGTGTAAAATAGACATAACCAAAGTTTTGTGTTGGAGTTTGTATTTGTCTGAATTTTGATGTCAGATTTTTATTTCTACCACAAATATATATCGGTTCCCAGTATTGGCTATCAGTCTCCTTGATTACTAATAATTGGCAAAAGTATCGGCCTTGATAAAGTCATATCAGTCAACCTTTGTTGTTATGCAATTTTATACAGTTTCTATGCTTGATATATTATTAATTAATGATATGAACATTGAAACCACTCTGTTAATGGGTTAAAACCGCTCCATAATGATAAATGTAGGGGTTTTGGTTTTGCTGGTACGCTTTATAAGATGCATGGTATGGTTAATTTTGTTGCTTATTTTGTCTTGGTGAATTTTAATTTGTCATTTCAAGCCAAGCCTTATTTGAAAAATCTCCTTGGCAGCAAAGAAAAACAACTCAAAAGAAGAGTTTAATCACATCAAGCAGTTTCCAGGTGGACTAACTATTAACACTAAAACCAAGGTCAAAAATTTAAATCCCCAGTGTAAATCTCTGTTTTTTTGGAGGTTCTTTGCATTAAATTACACAAAGAGGTGCTAAATTCTATATGAAATCACTAGACAAAGGATGAAGAATTAAACCTGAAATTAGTCTTTAAAATAACCTTCACGTGTTAGCTTTTTAAATCAGTTTCACATGGATTCAAAGGGCAGAAAATCCCTCAGTATCCTCGGTGGTAGCCACAGCTCTGAGCATGAAGGCCTTTTAAAGTTAATCTCTCCTGTGATGTGGTGTCACAGCTATTAGCTCTGATCCCAGCAGTGAGCATCCATCTGTCTCTGAGAGGTAAGTGTGTAATCTGCGGGGTCACACTGTCTCATAGCTGAAACAAATGTGTCTTTTCACACCTCTGTCAGGTTGAAGTGCCCTCTAAGGAGCACCAACAAACGCTTCCTCCTCAACACCCTGCGCTCCACTGGCCTGCAGCGGCGCAACGGTGAGCCCAGAGCGGGACACTCCGCCACAAGAGGGCGCCTGAGGAGCGGATCCCCAGAGAGGAGCAGGAGCCGCAGCAAAACACCTACCAGAGATCCCAGGAGTAATGGAGGCCACAGAGACCATAAACATCATCACAGAGACAGCCGCAAAAACAAAGATAAGAAGCTGGCTAGAGATAGAGACAGGCACAGAGATGACAGAGACAGCAGACATGCCGATGGACAGAACACAGACAAAGACAGACACAGACTTGATGGGTAACTGTTTGTTGAGGAGCTCTGCTTCTCCAGAGACCAGGAGCACATAGGTGGACCTGAAACTGAGCTTTTACTGGATCAAACGCCTCAGAGCTGCAGACAGGTGGAGAGAATCTGTCCTGCTCATCTGGAGTGTTGGAAGGAGACAGAAAACTTTATATTCCTGCTGTTAAAAAGGCACTAAGTAGAGGAGTTTGGCTTATCTTTTGAGGTTCAGTAAGCGGTATTTGATCCCCAGTAGCAGCCAACATAAAATCATTTTAATGTTCTTTTTTTTTAGCTTTTCAGTAAAATGTGGGTGAATAAAATGTTAATTGGCCTCTATTTTCCCAGGAAATACTTTCGTCACTCTGATTTTTGTCTTCTCCCTACTTATACCACCAATGATATGGAATAGAGGAGGCTTGATTTCAAATATAATATCCTTATTCACTGCTCATAATGTTTACATAAGCCATGCTGCTGTCGCCACTGGGTAAGCACATTTTATCGCGTGTCCAACTTTTTGACATGTGTATAGCAGCTATCACAAATGCTTTTGTTTGTCAAAGGAGAAAAAAAAAATGTTTTCCTGACACTCCTACATGTGCCTGACTCTCAGGAAAGGATTCATTCAATACAGCTGTAATACCAACAGCAGCTTTGCTAAAATAACAGTCCAGTGATTGCATGCAGACATCATTTCCACAGGTCTCTGTGGGGTTGTGGGCCTTCAGGTCAGCAGATGGACATTTGCTCAAGCGTTGAGTCTTGTTTATGTCTTTCCTATCCATTTGGCTTGTTTACATGTGTTTGAACTTGCACTCTTTTTATTGTTCCACAGCATTTTACACACGTGACAAGGGTCTATTACAGCAACTCTGAGCTGCATCACTCCTCCCTTATAGGCCATTACGCAAAAGAAACCTGACTGGAAATGCGTTTAACGCTCCTCATGCTTCATAAATCTCGTTGTCTATCTCCACTGTAGTGGGGAATAGCTTGGGTTAACTGTTTCCTTCCTCTTTGAAACGGTGATCAAATATAAACACCATTAAGCCATACTGCAGGGGGTGTTTTGTATAGAATTGGTTTGCTTGAACTTTATTGCGTCGCTGAGTGCCCCATTAAGATACCGTGCAAAGTGCCATAATTGCTTTTGAAGAACTCCGTGCAAATAGTCCGTTGATAGACTCTATGGAGGTAAAAGCCTGGTCGTGTTGTACGATTTGCCTTACAATAGGTAAATTAGGCCTATCTTATAGCAGCGGCTCCACAGTGTTGGGTAAGGTGCGCAGGCTGTGCAGACACGCTCGGTGCGTACGGCGGTTAATTGAGTTCAGTTTCTCACTCCAGCCTAATTGGTTTACCACGAGAGCTGAGGTTTAATGGGGCGAACGCCAGGCCGCTGAAGGCTAATGGCCAGCAAACATGGCGAGAGTGCAGCAGCAGCTCTTGTGTTTGTTGTCGCCAAGGGCCCTCCGTGCTGAGACTGTGGCACAGGCGCGCAAAATGGTGTTAAATGATGCATTTACAAAAGTATAATGGGTACATTTCAAACGTCAGAAAAGAAATGAAAAAATGGTGACTGTGGAAATATGGGCTGCGGTGTTTGAGCTTTCCCCCTCGAGTTTCCAAGACAACTGTGTCTCCATCCAGCTCTCTTATCTTGCAGGTCAACCAATGTTTGCGCCCATACATATCGATTTATCGGCCGCAGTGTGCAGACAAGAGGTAAATCCATATAAATTGTCGATTGCTGCTTTTGTTTGAGGACAATCCAACGTGTCCAACATGAGAAACATGTCCCTTCTGGGCGCTCTAGAGTAATACCCCTCTCTAAGTGGAGGCAGGGTCCCGCTGATTCACCTGTTCACTCCTGTGGCGCAGCTGTGTGCGCAGACAAGGTTGGACGCCAGGTAAACTTTGCGGTATTTACAGAGTGGCATTGATTTACGCGCTGACTGTTCAATTTACTGAAAAAAAAAAAAAAAAAAAACGAGATCCCGCAAGCTGCAGAATATCCTGGAAACTGGGAGCAAACAGTGAAACCAATGGCTCAGGCTCTGCGGAGTCACATGGTGACAGAGTGACACACCTGTGCGGAGCCGTGAGGGCCTCGCAGTTGCGCCAGAGGCAGGTAGAGCTGAAGGTCCACGCCGAGGCAGGGCGCAGGTGCGGTACATGTGCGCGAAAACGGCCTCGCAGCTGTCCGGTCCAAGCCAAGCCATGAATCGGGAAGATCATTATTACTCCTCTCAGGTTTTTAAAGACTCCTGCGCCTACCAGAGATCACAGGGGGATGACTACAGCCACAGCCCGCCGCCCTGCCTCTATATGAGCAGGCAGGTCCACTCCGTCTACACACCGCCGTCCATGGGAGCTCTGGAGCAGGCCAGCCTTCCTGACATTGCCCCTGCGTACAGCTTACCCAGCATGCGGGAGGATCCAGGTGTGCCTCAGCTCCAGCACCAGCAGGTGCTCCAGCAGCAGCAGCAGGAGCCCCTCCAGCCTCCAGGTTTTGGTGACACGGGGGAGCAGAGCAGATATCACCTCCCATTCCCCTGGATGAAAACCACCAAGTCCCATTCACACACCTGGAAGGGCCAGTGGGCAGGTAAACACTCACACCCCAGTAAATGTGTGTAAGAGCAAAATCTGATCACCAACTGAATCCGAATGTAAGGTTTCTCTGAGAAGTGATTGATTTAATTCAACAAATGGGCTTCAAACTGAAATGAATAGAATGTTTTATTTGCAGCATTAGTAGATCAGTTTCTACTGAGTCTTTCTAAGGTGTGATGACCTCATGCTCCCAACAATATGGTCCTGGGTGTTTCAGTTTACCTTTTCAGTCAGTTTGCAAAAGGCCCGGAAGGTCAGCGTTTGCTTTTATCAGGTCTTATCGTTACAAAAATGTGGGATTTGTCTATAACTACACATTTTCACAAATCGCCTAAGCCTTCAGTGGCTGGAAACTATAGAATGCAATAGACTGTTGCACACCCAAACCTGCCACAGTCGCTTTTGATTGATGTGGGTCTGGAAGAAAAGGCCCTTTATTGTATTTACGTTGAACTGAAATGTAGTTTTCATCTTGGACAAAATGTTACTGAATAATTCACTGACAGAGAAGGAAGTGTTTTTAATGGAGATGATATCAAACTGTCTAACCAGGGCGTTTGTGTAACAAACAAGTACGTCCTAGAAAGTTGTCTTCTGCTAAAATGGATTTAAATAGTTCCCAGACTTTTCTTGTATTCAAATCCAAAAAGATAGCATTATTCTGATTCACTCACTTAATATAGGTTGGTGGAATAATCAATTCATGTCCAACAAAGTCGTTATTATCATGCGTCATTGCGGCCAACTTTTGGTTAAGCTTCGCCCACAGCTTTTGAAGCACAATTCTGATATAATTATACCGTAATACACTTTTAAATAAAAAATCAGCTGAATGTTTTGAAACTCTAAATTCGGCTTTAATATCAAAGTGGCTGATGTAGAAAGCTGCAGAGGTTTCTAAAATACTAATCTAAGGCAACAGGGAGGAGGCCAAAGACCAAAGCTGCTGTTGTTTTGTCCAGAACATTTGAACCATAAAATATAAATGACTATTCTTGTCATTTATGATTTGTAACCTGGTCATATAACGTGTTTATAATTACAACAAATACACCTGCTTTTGTGTAGCATATACTTGTTTAGGCTCTAATGACAATGTGAAGATGAATTCACTTCTTTCTTTATCGTTAGAGAGGAAGAATTATCAGTGTCTTATATTTTCTGCTCTGATTTAAGCTGTAGATTACCTCAAATCTGAGCGATTTAAGTTTTGTACAAACTAAAATGTCAAATGTGACACTTTTATAAGCAACTTGGTGAACAAGGCTAAACTGTAGGAAGAGTTTTCCTTTTCTCTTTGCTGCTGTTTCTTTTTTTCCGCATGACTTTTTGGAGAAACTGGTGATTGGAGGTCCTACAAAAATTGAGGAGTAGATGGGTGTATTTTTATTTCCAAATAAAATCTCTCTGGTTCCACCCTTTCCATTGGAAAAATTAATCTTTGCAAGTCACAGTGACTAAACCACATAAAAAAACTTTGAGTGTTTGTGCCCTCCGATAGCCTATCACAAACTACAACATTTTATCAATGTAAACTCTGCTTTTATATTGCTGCTGTTTTCTTTTTCTTTTTTATTTGATCCCCGGTATGGATATTAGATGTGGGCAACCACGCGCCCCACATGAGAAATCTAAAAGAAAACAAAAGCGCACTCCACCAAAGTCTTATCTAATCTCTAAAATAATTTACCCTAAAACCTTCACCCCAAAAATCTGCCAGTTAACCTAAATTAAAGCAGGTTAATAGTCTAAATGTCACCTGTTGTTTCTGGACTTTTGCTTAAATCTGAAGTTATTGCATATTACATGTCCAAGTATAAAATAAGCTAAAATGTAATTACATTTTTAAAAACACACCTCTTTCTACTAAAGCCTGCTCATTTCTGTAAAGAGAAACTATTGTCTAAGTTCATGATAATTAATAGGCGCTGTGGGTTTACAAGAGTGCTTGAGATTTTAGTCCAAACAAGGCTGATAACGTTCAAATAACTCTGATAAATGGCATCTACATGGCGTGTAAGGACACTGAGTGTGCTCGTTGTTTCAGGGCCCTATGTGATGGCGGAGACGGAGGAAAACAAGCGCACCAGGACTGCGTACACGCGCGCCCAGCTGCTGGAGCTGGAGAAGGAGTTCCTCTTCAACCGCTACATTTCGAGGCCTCGCCGGGTGGAGCTGGCTCTGACCCTCAGCCTCACCGAGAGACACATCAAGATCTGGTTCCAGAACCGGCGCATGAAGTGGAAGAAGGAGGAGGACCGCAGGAGGGCCAGGGGCGCCGACCCGGACCAGGACTCCTCCATCACCTCCGGAGACCAGGGGGAGGCCGCAGGAGGGGTGTCCTCCACCAACGGACCTCACGCAGCTACCACACCTCCTGTTTCCCCGCTGCACGGCCACACTCTGTCCGCGTCTGGGTCCAAAGAGCCCGCGTAGATCCAAATGCGCACTTAAAACTGGGACCTAAAGTGGCATTTCAAGGATCATTTTACTTTATTCTGATGGCAACTTAACAGAAACATACTTGAACCCCATATTTTAAGGCAGCCCTATTGGGGAGTATTTGTATTTATAAGATTAGGAGGGTGATGAGGGGGTCTCTTTGGATTTCACTGTCATTTCTGGACTGAAGTCGCATTTCTGCTTGATTTGAGGTATTTCGGACACCAGATGGCATGCGGAGACAGCAAAATCAAGCAGGGACCACCTCTTTCCCCCATTAAAGAGGCAGCAACGTAAGGACTCGGTTGCACACCTGTTGTATGGTCACATTAAGTTATACAGTGCATTGTTTTTACCCTCAAACAGTGAATATTCTAGGCCACAACCATGTTGAGAAATGTGTATTTTCCATATTTTTGTCCACTTGTATATAAACCAAAGCGATATCATGTAAAATGCTCAAATAGAATCAGTGATGCACATGTTTTATTGTTAATTATACACTTTGATGGATGAATAACACATAATGCATTTGGAATAAAGAATATATCACAGCCTTTATGCATGGCATCAATGGAAGTTTTTCCTGGTGGTTGAACGCGGCTCGGTGGAAATCCAAGCTGAACTCCATCAGTGAAGGGTCATAGTTTGTTCGGTGCATCACAGAGCACCAGACCTTGGAGACGCAGGCGGCAGATCTTCTTCACCTCCTCGATGCCGCGCTCCCTCTCCACGGCGCGCTCGTTCCCGCAGCGCTCGGTCAGCTGCCGCAGGATATTCGCCTTGTCGTTCATGCGGGCGCAGATGACAAACGGGAACCCGAAGCGCGTCTTGTACTCCTCGTTGAGCCGGGACATGCGCGAGGCTTCGCCGGAGCTCAGCGCGTCCATACCGGCTCGTGCCTGCTCCTCGCGCGACTCCCGGGTCAACGTGCCGCTGTGGAGGTCCCTCCCCGCGAGGTCCGGGTGACACCTGAGGATCCCCTCTTTACCTGAGCACACACGTGGTGACTGATTATTGCGCCTTGTTCGGTTCATTTGATGATCCGCGCGTCATTACGCACAGAACACGATTAATTCTAAAGTCCAATAGAGCTAAAAGACTAATAAAGTGAATAAAAAAAACATCACCTGATTCTGGAAGATCATCGATGAACTCACTGATTGCAGCCTCCAAAGCATTTAAGCTCACAAAGGGACGCCTCGACCACACAGCAGCTGTTATTATCGGACATTTCTCCACCACGTTACCGAAAATATTCACAAAATCCTCATAAGGAAGAGCATTTACAGCGGTGATGTCCATTTTTTTGGTAACACTCTTTTGTGGCTGCACAGAGTGACCTTCGGACAACAAGGGTTAATGCACTGGTGGACGCTCAAAGCAAAGCCCCCGTGTCTGGCTGTGGTTAATATTTGCTAAATTCAACAGCTGCCGGTCATCTGGATCTGAAAATAAGAGTTTTGCTGAAAAGTTTGAAGACAGGTACACAACAGTGATGCAAATTTCAGACGCAGGTTTTCGCAGGTAAAATCTGATCTCTGGCGTCTCCTAGTGCGTAAAATGAGAAACAGTCTGAATTTAAATGCCAGGTCTATAAGGAGGATATGTTCATTATATTTCAAACTGCTGTTCAGACCCTCAACAAGATTTCACACAGTGATGGAAGAAGTATTCAGACTCTCTACTACAAATTCTCTACTCACACTCACAAAAGAGAATTGTTGGACCAACCTAAATGAACTGCGTCCATTGGCAACACGACTGAATCAAATCCATCCAGTGAAGGACAACAAGCAATATTAAGGCCACTAGTTTAAGTTAGATTTAGTCAAATCCTAAAATAAGGACTTTGCATTGCTGCAGCTTAATTGTATTAAAAGTCAATTTGAAGCTTCCGACTTTGTCAACTTAAATCTATTTTTCTTTACTCTGCAATCTATTCAAATAAGACAGCAGCTGACTTCTGACAGAAAAAAATGTAAACTACAAGGTGGTTTGTAGTTTAAAGATGCCAAAATCCAGAAGACTACCATCATCAAATCAGAAAGCTAAATGAAAGTACATTTAAAAGAAAAAAAACAAAAAATATTTACACACTTTTTGCATTAAAAAGGAAGCAGTAGCAATGCTGTAATATGACAATATTCCATTACAAGCAGACGTTCTGGGTGGATTAATATGATATATGATATATAAATTAATAAATACATATGAAAAGGTCATCCTTTTCAGCAAATTGTTTAAAAGTTCAAATATTTACAATGATAAAAATGTTTTCTGTCAGTCTTATACAACTATATATCATATTATTCACACGTTAATTACACAAGTTAAAATTAAGCTTTTATTGTTGTAGCAGCTGGATGTGGAGTTCATTTCAACTAAAATTTGTTTTTAGATTATTCTATTGTAGACCGTCAAATTCTAATCACTGCATTCTTACATAGAATCTTCACACAAATACATTGACGATAAAAGTACAGTATCTACCTCTGAATAGTGTATAATAGGATACGAGTATAAAGTAGCAAGAAATGGAAATACTTAAAGAAAAAAATAGTACTTCTGAATGTTGTTGAAGGATAGTACTTTTACAAAAGTACTCAGTTACCTTTCAGCACTGGGTTCACAAAACGGAGAAGAAAAACACATTTCTATAACCTTTGATATTTAATTTCTGCTCTTTTCTTGTGAAATGTTGGGGAGATATTTCTTCCGAGACATATTACTAATACTCAAATATGAACCACACTCATTTAATGAATAAAGTACATTTTATTGCAGGTATAATACTTAGACTTAACCTGATACAATACAGCATAAAAATTCCATTAAAACATTAAAAGCATGGTATAAAAAGATATACATGTGTAAAATAATGAAATTTAAATGTCTTGTAATAGCTGCTGATACATTTGTGTCTATTTTATAGCATAATAAGACTTTAAGTTAAAAGGTTGTTGCCATATATACATGTCTAAATTATAGTCTTGAAACCAACTTTTAACTTTTAGCTGCACAACCCCCCCAAGAGAATAGAAAAAATACAGTTTTTACATAACAATGCATGACATACATGAAGAGGGTAAATTATTTGGAACTATTTCAAATATAACGCCGTCCAGTTCACCATTAACTCCCACTGATAATCCCCAATAATCAACTAAATGTAGAACTATCATCTTCTTGACACCATTAACAAAACTGAAAACTTTAAAGCTTCAAAAAGGTAGAATTTGTGGAGGATCCATCTCATTATGTTGTATTAGATTTAACAGATGTTCCTAATAAAGTGGCTGGTAAATGTGGTTCACTAAATAGCTATATCTATGAATAAACCCTGCAGATTATGTTATTATTTGCTACATATGTTGTATTCTACCCCATCAACAATAAGCATCTTAATACTTCTATTTCAATAGCATATGAAAAAAGTACATTCGATTGTCAATGTTGAGATTATTATATGAGAAGAATCTTATCTAAACGGTTACATAGATTAAACTGTTTGAGCATCGACACGTAATAGGAGATCACTCTGCATCACATGGCTTCAGAGGTTCTTCCTCTTTAGCTGCCACGGCGTCTGACTCGGGCATTTCTACTTTGCTTTCGTCACTCACGTGGTTTTTGCAGTAGTCGTTGGCCGACTGCGTCTTGTTGTCGCTGAGCTTTGTCAAGGCAGAAATGTCCAAAATAGCCGCTGCATTCTGGTAGTCGCTGGAAGACTGGTCGAGCATGTTGTGATAGAGCTGAAAGGAATGAGACTCAGTAAGAACAGACCAGGTACAGCGTTTACATCCTCCATCCAGTGGTGGAGAAGAAAATGTTAACTGTGCTCCAGGTGTTTTTAAGTGGATGTTGGGTAGAATCTTCCAAAAATACGTTGACGGTGCCCTACAGGCCTACCTTCTCCTCTCTGTCTGTCAGCTGGTCGCACATGAAGGACACCAGCTTGGAGAAAGATGGACGGCTGGAGGGATCCAGGGCCCAGCACTTGCACATGATCTCATAACTGGAGAAGAAAGAGAGATGAAAATTTAGATTTGTATTCAGCTTCATTATCAGGACAGATTGGACATCATTTAGGAAGTCAAAGGTAGCTGGACTTCTGTATGTGTTTGACTAAAAGCTCACCAAAATATTCAAATCATTTACTTATATAAAAGTACCAACAAAACAACATAAAAATGCTCCATTCAAAGAAAACACCTATTTTTTGTACTATTGTGTGATATAATAATTTCCAGCTGTAGGTTTTGTAACTCCATTTAAATATTGTATTCATTTATTGGTAAATCACAAGAATAGCATGCAG
Source organism: Acanthochromis polyacanthus (assembly GCF_021347895.1). NCBI lineage: Eukaryota > Metazoa > Chordata > Actinopteri > Pomacentridae > Acanthochromis > Acanthochromis polyacanthus. Next base: position 19,057,787 of record NC_067132.1, on the reverse strand, counting down.
AGGGAAGGTACGTACACAGACTCGTTTGCGTAATATGGACACTCCATCTTAAATCCTCTCTCAATCATCGAATAGAAGGCGTGATCCACCTTCATGCCTGGGTACGGAGTGACACCTGGGAACAGCAGTTCATGGCTATCATGAAGCAGGACTTTACTGAGTGCTTGTCTTTTATAAACATGAGTGTCTGTGCGTGCGTTACCGAGTGAGAAGATCTCCCAGAGCAGAATGCCGTAAGCCCAGACGTCACTCTTCATGGTGTACATCCCCTCAAAGATGCTCTCTGGTGCCATCCACTTCACCGGCAAACGCACCTGGAAGACAGCAAAGTCACATAATGCGGGGAGAAAAAAATAAAGAACATAGCAACCAATGACACGGTAAAGAACTGTCAGACATACGTTTCCTCTCACGACATAGTTGGTGTCATTGTCGATGTCTCGAGCCAAACCAAAGTCACCGATTTTCACCAGCCTGCCCTTCGTCACCAACACGTTTCGAGCTGCCAGGTCACGGTGGATACACTGCAGACAGACAGGAGAAATTATCAATGTGTCTGAAATCTGAGTCTGAACTTGTTATGATCTTAGTTGATAAGTAGCTGTATTTGGTTTGATATAAGCTGACATGAACTTTACTGCAGGCTGACAGTATATCTGTGTCCATGTTTGATAGTGTCTGTAAAGATATTGTTAAAACTAATCAGTAGATGGAGATACGATAGGTTAGGAAAGTATTAGTGAAGAATCTCTCTTTCGAAAAACAAATGCACAGATTCTTTTAATTCAAAGTAAGAGAGTGTATACAGGGCTGCAGCTACCTATTATCTTTATTCATCTGTGAATTATTTTTTACATTGATTGGTGAAGTGTTTGGTTTCTATAGTTTCCTAAAGTTGAAGCTGATGTCTTTAGATAGACTGTTTTGTGTGATTGACCATCCAAAACCTACAAACTACAATTCACTATCACAAAACACACAAAAAAACAGCAGCTAAGAATCCAGAAATGGTGTTTTTGTGGTTAAAAAAGATCTTATTGCTTAACTGATCATCAAAATAGTTCTGAATAAATGTTGTTTCAGCTTCAAACCTGAAGGAACAACAGTGTTTCTCCGTGCTTCAGTAGAGAATGAGGGCCTGACATGTAAATTACTGGGAGCTTCTCCACTTTGACCTGCTTACGTTCTTGGAGGAGAGGAAATCCATTCCTTTGGCCACTTGGAAAGCAAAGCTCAGGAGGTCATCAAAGGTCAGGGCCTGCAGGTCTTCTGTCTGATCGTCTGGGCTGTCGAAGCCCTCTGGATCTGCAAACAAGCTGTTTTCTGTTATAGTTTCTCAGAGTGGTATTGGCACAGATCCTGTTTTCACCCAGAGATCTACATGTTGATATATTAACTTCTCAGAATGATATGCATGTAGTTTTGTCTCTGACCTTCATAGCCGTCCATGTCGCTGGAGTTAAGAGTGAGCAGGGCGATGTCCTCCTGCCCTCTGGTGGCAGAGGAGCCGTACATGGGCACGTAATTGTCCAATGTTGCATCTGGCTCACTGAGAAGACACAAAAAAGGCATCATTGTGTACAGAAGAATATGGGCTAAACCTATATATAAACCGGTCTACACAGCACATCATTTGTATTCTCTCCTCGGTGTTGCATTTCTTCCCACCATGGGTTTTTCTTGGGCTGCAGGTTGTGGTAGAGGCTCCTGAATCGATCCTTAGTAAAAGCATCCGTCACAGACTTGTGGTAGCGTTCACTGTTGTGTTTCAGGTAGTTCAGCAGGTCTCCATAAGGGCAGTACTGGAAGATCAGGTATATGGGTCCTACATATGAAAAAAAAGATGATCAGAAATTAAGCACTTGATCTGACAAAACCACCTCAGATGAAATCAGGTGTAAAACAAATCTATAGTTTATGTGTGTAATCAGCTGTGTTAAACAAACCCGTCTCAGTGCATGCACCCAGCAGGTTGACGATGTTGGCATGGTGGCCGACGTGAGTCAGCATCTTGAGTTCTGACATCAGAGCCTCCTTCTCCACCGACTGGTGTTTGTCTGCAGGGTCGAATACGAGATCAGCAACCGAAATAACCTCTGCGGCGCTCTGCATTTCCCTCAGAGAATAAACACTGACCTTTAAGCATCTTGACGGCCACCTGCTGTGACACTCCAGGCTTGTTGATGCCATAAGCTGTTGCCTGCACCACCATGCCAAAAGCTCCAGAGCCCAGTTCTTTCCCTGGGGAGGACACATTCATGCTGCTCATATGGACATTAAAGAAGCTTACTGGCTCGATGTAGTAAAATAGGCCTGAACACGACTGAAAAGCTAATAACTTTACCTTTTACTGTATACATTTACTCTTCTACCTACTCTTTAAGCTGAAGTCGTACATTAAAAAAAACTAGAGTATTACAAAACCAGTGCACTGTTGCAACTGTTTTGGCTTGTGGCCTTTTAAAAAACAGTGTCATTCTGGGGCCCCTTATCATGCTTCTATGATATTGTTAGTAGTTCCACCGAAGAGACACTTCCTCCCTCAACTTCTCAGATGGTTTAGATGAAATGACAGTTTGAGGCCGAAAGATGTAAAGTTTCACAGAAAAGAAAAGATTAGAGAGAAATCAACAACATCAAATTATCACACATTTTTGTAGCAGAATGTTGTTTTTTCCTCTTTAATCTTCCATCATCCTCAAACACCTTAAGTTTGTGTTGTGACCATTTGAAGGGGCCCTTAAGCATTGATTATCAATACTGAGACTTTACATATATTTGTAGAAAAGGCCACAAAGGACTTTAAATGCAGCACTTTGCTCAAGTATTTTATCACATCTGATGCCGACCAGGATTCATACCCAGTTCCAGGTTCTCTCTGGGAAACTCCCATTTCTTGTCGTACTCAAAGTCCTTGAAGTTGATGTAGATGTAATCGTTGTCATTGGGTCCAACCATCTGGATGATCTGCAGCTGAGGCTGATACTGGGGTTTCTATTGGAAACACAAAATATTTTGTGTCATGTCCTCATGCGTGTTTGCTTTTGCATTCATGCTGATGAGCAACACACTTGCGTACCTTCTTTTTGACAAAGTACATGAGCACCACGCTGACTACTGTCAAAGCTGCGAGCAGAATCAAACTGCAAATTTTCAGCAGCATCAAGCCATTTTCATTTGGTGGCTCACCTAAAAAACACAGCAATACATGCACAATGGCTTTTAATAATGACTATTTAATTTAAGATTTTTATAAGCAAAATTGTTCTTACCACCTATGGAAGCCTCTGAGTGTGGATGGTATATGAGTCTAGTTTTACACCAGGTGCCAACTGCGTTTGTCAAGCAAAACTTCAAATAGTGTACATCCACCAGATTTCTGCTCACTGAGCTCTTGATCATCTTGTTACAGAGGACATCAGTGTCTGCCTGATTGGCATCTGGGATCTCTTTCCAGGAAGATTCTGATTCACAGCTGCAGAGAGACAAAGAGCAGAGGCCTTTCATAATCGAGGCTACAACGCCCTCTGAGCAGAGCAGCTGTGAAGGTAGTCCTACCTGTCATTGGATGAAGAGCACGACATCCAAGTGTAATTAGCTGGTACAGGACTTTCAGTCTCAAAAGTGAAGGTATCATTATCATTGTTGGACCTGAATGTGAACTTTGGTTTGCCTGGAAACAAAATGAGTACATTATAGACACTGTAATATTTGAAATACAACTGCAGAATATGCTTTAAAATTGTGAAGAAGTTACATTAACCTACCAGCGACACACACTGATATTGTCTTTGTTTGTTTTTGTCCTCCGGCCTCCAGATGTAATTTATAATCTCCTGATCTGAGTGGATCACAGAGCTTCACCGTCCTGAGAAAACAGAGACAACAGCTCTAAACGAATCCATCCAGAACACTGATTGTTTTTTATATATACAACGTAAACTGACAATTATTTTAAACTATTTACTGTTGTAATTTTACAGATTTCCCCTCCTTTGTTAAATTACCAAAAATATCTAGAGAAACCAGTGACAGAGTATTATTATTATTATTATTATTACTAGTAGTATTCCATATTTGTTTTATATGTGAACAATAAAAAAAACTAATGAAATTATGTCCTCATTAAAGATTTGTGGGTTTACGACTGTGAAGTTGTTCTTTTGTGCATAAAATTACACTATTTTTACTCTATTTAAATCAAACAAATATGTACTGTTATTTTATAGTTTTTGCCTGTTATGTGACAGAAAACTATGTATATAAAGGATAGGATATAAAATGGTACTTAAATTTTAAACAGTTATTTTGGAATGTGTTCATTTAGAATGCATGACCATAAAATTATACAATTCTACCATGCTTAAGTCAGTTACATATACTTGTGTGTGTATATCACTATCAACATCAACATCAACATCAATCTGTCTATCTGTCTATCTGTCTATCTATCTATCTATCTATCTATCTGATTTTTCAATTGCATTTGCCAGTTGTTGTCTGTTATTACACATGAAAGGACTTTGATATTTTGCATGCTTTTACATGGTAATAGATTTTCCTTTTGGAGTTTATTGATGGTGTTGGGCTCCTGTTTCATGGAACTACCTGTGCTTTGTCACCCAAGTATCCCTGATACACTTAGTCACATTTTCATCAGGAGCCTCCCAGGAACAGTGCTGGAGAACAGGATGGTAGGAAATATTGGCATGCAAACAGGTTCTGGATGCATTCAAAGCAGATATGGTCTTGACTTCATCCAACTGGACGGAGAGGAAACCCTCAGCTGAGGCGACATAAGAATAAATCAGTGCATGTAAATTTCAAAGAAACAATCTGAATTTCTCTGTCATAACAGTTCCAATGGCTGCACATACAAAAAAAACCCCTAATGAAATGAGGTTTACTAACCTTGGACATGAATATAAACTGACTTAGTTTTATTCTCCGGACTCCTGCAAGTGTATGTGCCATTGTGCTCCTCACTCACTGACCTGATAGACAGGTAAGTCATCACACTTGCGAAATGTGAATCATTTTTAATGCACATCTGGAGGAAAAACACATAGTTATGATTTGAATTGTGAAGATTGATACAGTTATATAGTAAGCTTCCAGACAAACATCGTGGGAAATTTGTCCACATGAAAAGCTGTGTCACTGTAAACTGTACCTCCTTCTGTTTTCCACATGGTAATGTTTCTTCATCCAGTATTTTGCCACCATATTCCCACTGGGGTGATGTGGAGCCTAGTCCTCGGCAGCGCAGCAGTAAAGACTGACCAGGACTCAGGGTCACATTAGAAACCTCATCCTTTGTCATGAAGTGACTCTCTATGTCTGAAACACACAGTGAAGCCTCATGTCACACAACATACTAGATTTCACTGTCAGATTTAAATTTCAATCTATTTACTGTGATTATTTGCCACATTTTGAATAATTAGAAATCACTTCTGGATTTAACTGTTTTTCCTCTAATAAAAACTGAATACATTAGCTTGCTTCTGGCATCATTTGAAACGATTAAATGTCATTTGTATTTCATTTATTACATGTTTTTCATATTTAATTACCATAGTCATACAGCTGGGTGCATTCTTGTCCTTCACTGTTGGTCGCACAGCACATCACTCCTTTTTCATGATAGTTACTACTCGTTATCGGGTTCTCTGACTTTGCGTCGTTTCCAGGAACATTTTTCCCACCAATGCTTTCGTGCAGAAGGAGGAGATTTTGTTATTCATGGAATGAAACTGCAATCTGATGTTTAAAATAAAGTTGGTATCTGTGGATCACATTATTACCCAGCACATTTACTATGAAGTGTGAGTGCAAACGTAGTGGATTACATCTTACCCAGACCATTGGATTGTGGGCTTTGGGGAGCCCTCAGAGGTGCAGTTAAAATAGGGGGAAGACCTTCTGACATTTACACGAGTCAACATCAGCTGAGGTGTTGTGGGACGTTCTGGAAAAAAAAAATGAAAATGTATCAGCATCAAGCAGACAAGAATTTGTCTGCCTTGCTGACTGCTGGCTGATCACTGCAGTAGAGAGAGGAGGAGATATGAGGAAGCTGACACTCACTCCTGATTACGTGAAGATGCACAGTTACTGAAGACCTGGTCGCATTGCTGGTTTCACAGAGCAGCGTGTAATTCCCTGAATCTGTCTCAGAAAGCGGCGGCATGACCAAGGAGTGACTCCCATTTCTGTCGGGTTTTAGTAAATGCCTCAGTTTAATTATATATACATTTAAAGATGAAACACAGCTAAACACACACACACACACACACACACACACACACACACACACACACACACACACACACTCATATTGATTCACTCACAGCACTGGATCCATTCCTCTGATCCAGTGGCAGACAGGATCTCCAGCGAGGCCATCCAGGGAGACGATGAGTTTCTTCCCCACAGACAGCTCTACGCTGACAGGACCAGATGCATTCAGATAGTCAGCTGGCACAAAACACACCGCCTGAAAGATAAGACTCACCGTTTAATAGTGTCACATTAGGCAGCATGAAAAAATTCACTGGGGGCAAGATTTTGTATAAATGTTGAACTGTTTTGAAACAACATAAAGCAGATTGATGAGCCATGTTTAAGGCTTAAAGGCTTTTTTGCACTGATAACACTATTTGAAAATCCTGTTTTCACTGGATCATGTATACTTGCATGTATTTACTATTCAATTCAATTCAATTCAATTTTATTTATATAGCGTCAATTACAGTCAACTCGTCTCAAGACGCTTTACAGAACCCAATGCATGCAGTGATTAATTACTACTAATTAATCACTGCATGGTGAAATGTTCTACATGTTTAAATTGTTCTTTCCTTATCTAACAGACATTATTTTTTTCTTTTTATTTTTAACCAGCAAAAAGCATTAGTCATGGCAACTCTGCATCTGCTGTATCTGAATTACGTCTAGTCTGTCACCTTTAAAGGTTAGACTAAAATAACAGAAACTAACAGATTTTAAGAAATGAAACACATGTTTTCCCCTTCCTGATCTTTTACAGCTCTGCACTTTTGTTTCTCTGCTACCATATTATGCAGACTACTTTAAAATACACTTGAAGCATCTTTGCTCAGTCTGATAAAATGGGCTTGCGGACACTGCCGCAGAAATTTGTGACAAAAATACAAACATTAAGTAGCACTGACGACAGCTGGTGTGTTTATTCTGGTATACATATGTACAATTCAAGCACATTTCAATTCAGACTCTTTGTGTAGTTTGGTATCTGCTGGGGTTCACCCAAAGAATAATAATATCTTTGTTTTTAATGCACTCATTCAGAAATACACAGCAGCAGTTAAAGCAGCTCTTACCTCGTCACTGGACCTGCAGACCTGATTCTCTGCACCATCAGAGCACAGCGCTCTGCCAGCGCACAGCAGCAGAACAGCTGGAAAGACAGAAAATTGTAACTTTAACATACATTTTAAGAATAAACTCAGGAAATTAAAAGAAACAATAAAATAAAGGAAAATGAAAAATATATTTTAATAAAAGATCAGTGCGAAAGTTTTAGAAACGTCATCAATTGTAGAAACTGTTATAGAGCTAAATTAATTTCCCAATTTAATTATTTCCAGTGCTTTAAATTCTTTATTAAACAGTGCACACATGAAAATAGTATAACCCTGCATTACATATTATGTAATTTTTAATATATTTTAAAAGCCTAATAAAGTTTAACCTTAACTCATGTAATTATGAGATGGAACGCTCATACTTGGACTCGCTCGCAGAGGCTTCATATGTCACACTGTAAGATCGACACAAGTCATTTGCTTCTAATCCACAAGGTTGCTCATACTGTGATAGAGCTGAATGTTGATATGTCAAGACTAAACACTGACATTATTCAAATGTTTAATAAATAATCATTAAAAAATACATCTTACAAATTATCTTAATCTATTGACAAATATTCAGTTAAGTGGTCTAAGAAATCCAACTCTTTCTAAATAACCTTAGAAATAACGCCTCAATGTTCTCAAATTGAGAAGAATTGTAATTTCCCCATGATTCTGCAGGCCCCGTAACTCAGCCTACAAAATGGGGACTTGAAATAGTCTTACCCGCAATGATATCTCTCTGTCCCCGCATAATGCTGTTTCTCTGTCAGGGTTACATACTGAGTTTCAGGTCAGACTGTGAAACTCTGGTGAGCAAGTTGTATGTGAATACTGTTTTAACAGAGGAAGTAAAACTGCAAATGACGACATCACCAGCTATGCCTGGTGGGGTGGTGTTAAAAAAAGCATATGGTTAATGAAAGAAATGCACAAGATTTTATCTTATTTTTTAGAATAATTTTTTTTATCAAGCATATATTTGCAAAACATATTCTAGATGCAATTTCACTTAGAGGATCAAAAGAGTATTCTATCTATCTATCTATCTATCTATCTATCTATCTATCTATCTATCTATCTATGTGATAGAAACTATGCATAATGATAGATGTAAACACACTGTGGGACATAAAATGTTATGCGAGACAACTCATTTGCTGAGTTCTTTTAAAAGACAATGCAAGCTTTTTCCTTTGATATAATCTATGACATGTTTGTATAACTGTGTAAATCGACCCTGGTTTGATGCTTTGTGCAGCACTTTGGTCAATTCTGGATGTTTAAAATGTGCTATTTAAATCAATTTGATTTGATAATATAATATATTTCAAATAAACTAAAGAAATATTTGTGATATAATCTAGTGAAAGTAGGCCAAAACTCATTACAGAGAGGTGTATTTTGCTTTAATATTTTCAAGTTTATACAGGCTTTTAAAAAATTTAATAATGTTTTTTAATCATCTCTGGCAATTCTCTCTTTTCTAATTATCAAAAAAAAAATCAGTCAGTAGATTACCTGATTAAAAACATAGATTCCGAGAACTTAAAAATAGAATTTATCTGCTGCAATTGTTAATATAACATTATCACAGTGCTGCAGATCCAATCTGCAGCTTGCATTTGCAGCAGGTAAATTCTGCCAAACGCGCTACCCACAATGCAAAGCCATGCTAGCTGCCGTGTAGCAGAGCAGCCTGATGCGAGCAAAAAAACAACAACAGGCTACTTTGCGAAGAAGGCAGCTGCATGGAGAGTGACAACAACGACGAGCAGGATTTAACGCATGCAATGTTATTTCCTTAAACCAAAATGCTTCTTAGCCTTATAATGTGAGTACTGTGGGATCTTAAATGTTCTTCACCAGCTGAACTGATATTAATCCGTTCCTTTAAGGGGAAACTGTTTGCACGCTAGCTGGCTAGCACGCTAGCTCTCTGCGTCTCTATGTTTGAGTGTCTTCCGGCAGCAGTGGCGGCAGCGGCGGTGCCATGAACAGTGGACTCCCACCTTCAGCTGCTCCACTTGGGGGTGCCGGGATACCCAATGTCAAGGTGAAGTTTTGCCGATATTACGCGAAAGACAAAACCTGCTTTTATGGAGACGAGTGTCAGTTCCTGCATGAGGATCCGTCCATGGCAAGCCTGCCGCTGCACGGCGGTGGTGGTAGCCCCGTCCCGTTGTCCATGGCCGGCGGTGGCGGGACGCCAGCGGGGTATTCCCTCGGCGGCACTGCCGCCGCCTGTCCGGGTGGTGGGGGGACCGGTGTGTCAAAGAAGAGCGAAACACTGGGGCCTGCAGGCACGTCTCTGGAGGGGCAGCTGTTAACCAGTGAGTAACTGACTGTGACTTTACTTTTGGGCCTTTTGGAGCTTTGTTAAAATTGAGCCCGAGGATCCACTGAGGCCTCTGAACCCCAAAACAACGTGGTTTACGTCTACCTGCCAGACATGAGCCGAGCCCATCAGTGTGCAGCTAGCATGTACTGCTGCCTTTAGCTGTTTAATCAGTAGGGTTGTCTGAAAGGTACGTTAGTTATATCTGCTATCAATCTCTAACATGAGCCATGCTGCTGCAGCTCACACCGAGGAGGCCTGTTGTTTTTGTATGACAGCTGTGAGTGGGCAGAAATCCGCGAGCCTCCACCGTTAGCTGATGCAGCTATTAGCAAGCTAGCGTTAGCTGAACTAGCCTTAAATTAATCCCTTTAAATAACTTTACTAGCTTCAGCTTTACGGTCACGTAGGCGATATCAAAACCTTTACTGGAGACACTAGTTTTTCTCCAGTTAAATGTTGTTTTTGTGAAATGTGGTGTTGCTATTTGTAAGTTTGTTGTTTGCTAACATTAGCATACCTCCGCTAGCAGCACGGGGCATTGTTGTTGTTCTGTGTTGTCGTGTTTTCTCTGCGTAAACAAACAGCAAGTGACTAACAACCGCTTGTCAGTCAAATGTTAAACACTTCCACTTCAACTACAATCCTCAGACAGTGTAACTGTCCCTGCAAAGTTTGTTAGAAGACACCCCGCTGCATGTCGCCCTGTGGCAGGCTGTAGTAGTGTCTCACTCTGTAGTTGTGAATTGTTTACATGCTTTCTAATGAGCTCAGTGAACGGAGGAGGAGGCGCACGTTGTAGTGCTGAAATAACAATGCTCGCTTTATTTTCTGGTCTCTGGATAGAATTATGTTTTAGTTATATATGTATTGCTGCAATCAGTATTTGCTATACTCTGGTTTTTGTCACCCACAGTCCCAGGGATGGAGGGCGCAACCCTGAGCGATGCCAATCTTACCAACTCTTACTTCAGCAGCAGCTTCATTGGAGTCAATGGGTTTGGAAGCCCAGCTGAGTCTAAATATTCGATGATGCAGGTGCAAGAGGAATAATCCAGATATGCCTTGTTATTTTAAACATTAAACCTCAGAAAGACAGCTTTGAAATGTTTCTGCTTATATTATTCTAGTGTAAATAAACTGAGACACTGCTATTAGTTGTTTAAATGTTTTGCTATTGCATGCTCAGTAGTGACTTTTTCTGCATATCTGTTCTTGATGCTGCTCTCTGTAGCGAATGACTACCAGCAGCAGCTCTCCCAGTCTCCTCAACGATGGTGCCAAGAACTACAGCCACAGCACTCATGGTAAGTCACTCTCAGAGTTGTGTGGGCCAGTAATCAACACTCATTCACTGAATACTGAAAGCCAATTTCTTGCACTTGATCTTTCACAGATCCAGTGAACTCCCCGACATCCTCATTGTTCAGTGATTTTGGTGCTCTTAGCATTTCCCAAAGGAGAAAGGTAAGCACATATATACATAGATATGTTCTAATAATTATGTAAAGCACTTTCCATATTCATTATAGTACTTTTCAATTAACAGTAAATTAGTTTAATTGAACTTGCATTTCCTTTGTCACTGCCTTTCCCATGAGGAGTAGATTCAATGTAAAAATTACATGGTTTTACTTGTTTCATGAGACTCCTAACCCGGCAGCAAGTGAGTTCATCCCTAAGGGAGCCCCACGTATGGCCACCATGGCTCAGTCCACTGTCCAGGCCTTCCCCTCGCCTCTCTTTGCACATCCTGGTCTCAGCAGCTCCACAGCTGCTGCTCTGGCTCCAGGTGAGGGTTTGTGGAGAAACACCACCTCAGAAATTACCCCGTTATATGTCTGCCTTGCTCCACTTTCTGCACGATCAGTTTTGTTTTCCATTTTTAGTTCTGGAATTGTACAGTTCAGCAAAGTATGGGAATTCCCTCTTGTGTGTAGAACCACTACTGTGAAACTAAATATGCAATCTGGCTGCTAGTGGATGCCTTTTCTTGAGGTAGGGTTTGCTTTTTGTCTCCAATTTTAGGCATGTCTTTGTCTGCGGGGTCTTCTCCTCTCCACTCCCCAAAAATTACACCACACACCTCGCCTGCTCCTCGTCGGCGCAGTCACACCCCAAACCCTGCCAACTACATGGTGCCCACCACCGCATCTGACCAGGGCACACACATAATCCAGAAAGAGACTGTAGGGGGGACCACCTACTTTTACACAGATAACACCCCGGCACCAATGGCTGGGATGGTACGTATACAAGTTGGAAACACAACAGAAGGCTGTTAATGTCTTAACCAAACGCACAAAGATGTAGCAACACGCAGTGGAGGAAAAAAGCACAAAAAATAAAAGTATTTAGTATTTCAAACTACAAAAAAAAACATTTAAACCTATTTGTAAGACTCAAGCTGGTATGTTGGCCTCATGTTCTTGTTTTTTTCAACCTACTCAATGCTTCAGTGATTGTGTGCAGACGTTCAGCTTTATTATTAGCTTTTACTGTGGCCTACTAAGGGTTGTAATTTGGTTTCCTATAATATTGTGACACCCGCATCAAAGTTTCGTTCCATCACATTCATTCGTATAATTGTACGTTTCTAGATTTGCAGAAAGTGTGTATGTACGATCAGCCTTGGTTTTCATTTCTTGATAAATAGGAAACTCTGTTTTTCTGGTTTCATTGCAGGTGTTTCCTACCTACCATATCTACCCCCCTACTGCACCCCATGTGGCTTACATGCAGCCTAAAGCAAATGCCCCGTCCTTCTTCATGGCTGATGAGCTCCGACAGGTATTGCTTAGATGTTCTTTTTCTGTCAACGATCCCCGTTCTCTTCCTCTCTATCGGGAGTGTCTAAAATCTTTATTCTCTTGTCACAGGAGTTGATAAACAGACATCTAATAACCATGGCCCAAATTGACCACTCAGAGAATCCAGGTAAAGTATCTGCTGTGTGGGTGCTACAAAGCATTGTTACTAATGTTTAATAAGGAAACAAATGCTTTTTCGAGACTTGACAGAGTGACATATGTGTTGAATGTACCACAGGAAAACGCTGCTTGTTTGTTTGAAGTTAGGGTTTGTGAGAACTGATGGTGCATCACTTTTCCACTTGGTAGTTAGTCTGTTGGTGCGAATTGAAATCATCTCAACAAATCTAACCTCAGTATCCGCAATTCCTGAAAATAAACAAAATAATCTCATAATTCTATGTGATTTCCTCTGCATCCCTTCCTCAAGTTTTCAAGATAACTAGATGACAAAGGAAAATGAGTCAGTACTTTCAGGGCCTGAATCAAAAACCCAAACAAGCCCACAAGGAAGAAACGAAAGACGAAACATTGCTTTAAGGGTGAAATGAAAGGGGGAAAACGACAATGCACGTGATGCAGAAAGGAGAGCAGACAACAGTTGCAATAAACTTGCAGCCCTCGGTCTATGCAGGAAGTCAGAAACGCTTGCATCCTGTGAGATATGATTCTGATGCGATCGAATGTTGTGAGACCAGTATATCAGTTTGTGTGCACTTTCCAATACTTTAATCATGGCAGTGCATCAAAAATAAACCACACAGAAAATTTAGGGTCTCCGTTCATTGTTTAGCCTCCATTTTGCTTGAGTTTTCATGCAAATCAATGTTGTTGCAGTTTGTTTGTAAGTCAGCTGAGCCCACCTTCCTGTCTCAAACTGAATAAATGAATTGTCAAATACAAGACAACAGCTTCCAATATTGAGCTGTCCTATATTTATTCTATCAGGGCTTCATGTATGAACAGATGTTATTTTAGGGATCCTCACATCCCACTTGTCAGTTTTTGTGTACGTAAATACTTTAATATTTGTTTGTCCAATGTTAGTATCCAGTAGAATAGAACTGTGATATGTTCTAATATGAATGTATTCAGCCTCTGCAAAATGTCACCATCAGCCGCATAAAACCAAAAATCAAGAGTTTTTTTTTTTTTTTTAAAAACATCATGGGTTCTGAACCAGTATGCTCCGAGATCTGGTTAAAATGAGACATTTCCCATCATGCCTTGAGGCCTCACAGTTGCTGGAGGGCGACTGCAGTGCCAAAACCTGCATCTACTTTAATCTAGTGAGGTTCTAGTGAGAATGAGGATTTCTAAAGCAATAGTTATATCTCTGCAGGCTGTCATTTTGGACAAATAGGGAAAATATTTTTCTTGAATGAAAAACGTTGTTATTAGGTTTTGTGTCCGCTGTGTGCAGCAGCAGTGCATAAAGGCACATGGTAAAGTAAATTCTGCACTATTTATGGTTTTCACAGATGGTAGCAGATGTTTTATATTCATGCTAATTTGTCACCTTTGCTGCAGATTTTTCAACCTCTGTAGAAGCAGCGGTATGTGCAAAAGTAATAACTCAAAGCCCTGTCTGATGTCGATGTTCACGGCTAAACCAGTCAGCACTGCATGTTTTGAACAAATGTGCAAGTGTGTTGCAGAGTTGTTGTTGTCACATGAAGTGAAGTATGTCGGTTGTGTGATCTGTGGGTCTCTGTCGGTCACCAGCAAGTTGCTAAAATTGTAGTATTGGGTTAAAGCAGGAAACTGTCATGCTACATTATCATGCAAGTGTGAAAACAAATATTACATGGAAATACAAAATCAAACATTGGGGCTTTTTTAGTCTTGGTCAGAATTTTCAAATAGGCAATGACAGATTCTAATAATTACGGTGAAGTCTTTTGTTTTTTTTTTATTGCGAGTCATGTATTGTTGTTGTTTTTTTCTTCTGAAACTGCCTCTGTGCTTGGTAGATGTACCATCGGAGGTGGACAGCTACCACAGCTTGTTTCCACTCGAGCCACTCCCTCCTCCAAACCGCATGCAGAAGACCAGCAACTTCAGCTACATCACCTCCTGCTACAAGGCAGTCAACAGCAAGGACGACCTGCCTTACTGCCTGAGGAGGATACACGGTAAGAAACGTGGTGATAGAAAGAAGCATAACACAGATGCCACAATCATAAAAAAACGCTCTGACAAATAGTGCAACTATGTATTGAATAATGTCCATAAACCAAAAAAACTTCTTGAATTTCAACAATATGTTAAGTGTCTAAGTGCTTCTGTATTCAGTTACTACTCTCTAACCGAACTGATATATATTATACAGAAAAGAGAAGGAAAACTAAAATTTATAAACCCTTATTGCTTTAGATGAGCAGTACAAGGCATGTTTTGTTTTCTCCCTTTCCTTAGAATAGATATAAAATGCTTGGGTTGTAGTGCCATTGTTGCACAAGTGGCACAGGATTTAATGATCTTTCAGCAAAGTTTCTAATTGTTCATATACAGTGTGTCCTTTTTATTTCATATGTTGCCAGGTTTCCGCCTTGTTAACACCAAGTGCATGATGCTGGTGGACATGTGGAAAAAAATTCAGCACTCAAACTCTGTTACATTGAGGGAGGTCTTCACCACCAAGGCCTTTGGAGACCACTGTGAGTGTCTGCTACCAGTAATGTGTACATGAATGCTTGTGTCCTCATTTGATCAGTGTGTCTCCCTAATACTGAAGTTTTCAGGTTACACTGTTACAGTTTGTAGTTTTAGGCTCTTTACAATTAATTTACATTCTTCATATTCAGTGAGAATTGCTAAAATTTCTGTCTCAGTGATGTTCATGTTACGATCGTGTTACATTCATGCTCAAAAATTTGTCACCAAAGTTTTGTTGTCTAAGGTCAGCAGGATTGATAATAAATACCGTATTTTCACGACCAAAAGGCGCACTGTACCAAAAGGCGCAGTCTGTTATGTGTGCCATTACTGTATTTAACACACACATAAGGCGCACCTGATTATATGGCGAGGGTTTTATATACAATCCACGCCCACACCTCCCCCTTTAACGTTCTCATGGTGTCCTCTACTACGTCGACCTTACAACAACAACACACACACAAGCATACAAGTGTGCGTATTTAAAAATAGAGCGGGAGCAAAACTGAGTTTGGTTGTGCTTTATTTAAGTATTGATTACAAAGTACTAACATTTTTTTAATCATCAATAGGCGCGGGCATGGTAAAACACAGATAAAACAAGCACACAAGTGTGCGTATTTAAAAATAGAGCGGGAGCAAAACTGAGTTTGGTATTCACATTTTTTTTTTTACCGGTAATCGTTATCAATCAAACCCATGGAAGTCCTCATCCTCTGTTTCTGAATTGAACAGCTGCGCTAAACCTCCATCAAACATGCCAGGTTCACTTTCTTCACTGTCAGAGTCACTTTCCGTGCCGTGCGGCGCCTCGGAAATGATGCCGGCTTTTGCGAAAGCTCGAACAACAGTGCCAGCAGACACGTTAGCCCAAGCATCTACAATCCATTCGCAAATTGTGGCGTAACTCGCCCGGCGCTGCCTTCCACTCTTAGTGAAACTGTGGTCTCCATCGGTCATCCATCGCTCCCACGCCGCTCGCAGCCTTACTTTGAACGGCCGGTTCACACCGATGTCCAGCGGTTGGAGTTCCTTTGTCAGGCCTCCCGGAATGACAGCAAGCTCAGAGTTCATTTGCTTCACTTGTTTTTTCACATCGGCTGTGAGATGGGCACGCATAGAGTCACAGATCAACAGCGATGGTGATGCGTGGAAAAAACCACCTGGTCTACGTCCGCCTTACAACAACAACACACACAGGACGCACTGCACCATAGGGCGCGCCGCACAATTTGAAGAAAATCTAAGACTTTTATGTGCGCCTTATAGTCGTGAAAATACGGTACTACAGTTTTGTACTTGAATCTTCCAGCTGATAGTGTCACAATGACAAAAAACACACACTGGGGATAGTTTTCTGGGCTCTAATTTGCTTCTTCTCCCCTTTTTTCCCCCAGCGTTGGTCTTCTCTTATGATTTCCATGCAGGTGCAGAAACAATGTTCAGCAGACACTTCAATGACCCAGCAGCAGATTCGTACTTTACAAAGAGGAAGTGGGGTGAGTTGGTCTTTCCTCCCTTCCTCTTCCACCCTGAAATAGATCCAGCATCACCTCAGACGCCTCTCTGCACCCGTCCATTTCACACATCTAGACTGTGTTGAGCTGTTTGGTAATGAGGTCATAGCGCTAGGTCTATTTGGATGTGTGTTTTCCTGTGTATGTTGCATGCAGTTTGTGCACAATTCACACCTTTGATAGCTAAGACTGCATATATAAAACAAATTGTCTAAACTAAAATGAAGACACACTTCTAAGGTATATGATGGCCTAAAATTGAATCTTCAGGACGTGAGCGTTTGGAGCCTATGAAGTGACCCAGTTTGACAGTTGGCATGCATGTGTTTTTGCGAAAGAGACATGAGGACTTGGGGGGGAAACTGTGGCTGAAACTGATCCTAAGGCAGGTGTTGCTGTAAAGCCCATCTACAGGAATGACAGACAGAGGAAGCAAAACCACTCCGACCTCGGTCTGTGTTTGGTCTGTAGAAAACATGGATACAGAACCTTGGTATACACATTGTATAGACACAAGTGTTTTTTTGAGGCGAAAAATACCCCACAGCACTGTAAGATATTACTTAAATGTATTTCTTTTTGGAATGGCCTTTTATGGGAACAAACATTTTGGCGTGGTCTGTGTGACATTGAGGTTTGTATTGTGCAGTACACACCCTAAAATTTTGTCGCCGAGTTGATGTTGCACAATGACAGAGGCTCATATTAGCGGTAAGAGAAATATACAAGTAAGAGCATGGTTTCTGCTGTCAGTAAGCCGCCTTTCTTCACATTTATCTTGTTCATACTAGAGTAGAAACTAGTAGTTGACAGGCAGAAAATAGTTCCTGATTATTTTTAGTGATCTTGTAATCTTTCAGGTCATTTCCCAAGCAATACAGGTCCTTCTGCTTATTTGTATGGAGTGAAATGTTCTATATTTGTAAATATCTCTGGGACACAATAAGTGATGTTGCTCTGAGCTTCAGGGATTTATGTTTGGTATTGTTCATTCTTTTCTGACATAGACACCCTATCCTGATTGGATTGATTGAGAACAGGATCTGCAGATTAACTGATAAGGAAAATGAGGTCAGACTGGCTGAAAATGACTTCAGCCTATGCTGGAGATAAGATTACCGAGGAAGTTCGTGACAGTTTGAGGTTTACTTAATAAGTGATGTCTAAACCTCAGGCTGTTTATGTGTGATAACGCGTGTTTCCATGTGCAGGACAACATGAACCTCCGCCGCCACGGCAGCATGCAGGTCTGCTGCCAGAGTCCCTGATCTGGGCTTATATTGTCCAGCTCAGCTCGGCCCTGCGCACCATCCACACCGCTGGCCTGGCCTGTCGTGTCATGGACCCCAGCAAGATTCTCATCACTGGCAAGACCAGGTATACACAAAAACACAACTCAGCAGGGGTAAATTAATGCTTCTCATGAGATCCCGTCACATACTAGTAAATAGCTGTGCGTGAAACAGGATGAATTTCGTTTTCACATTCAGGTGTGCATATGATTGATAGTAGAATCTGCATTAAAAGCAGAAGAGCATTTTTAGTCAAGGCTTCCCTTTTTCACTACCTTGTGATTGTGCACAATCAACAAAGACACACACAAACTAATTATATCAATGATCTCTTATCTCTCAAGGTTACGGGTGAACTGTGTTGGGGTGTTCGATGTCTTAACATTTGACAACAGTCAGACCAATCATCTTGCCTTGATGCCACAGTACCAGGTACTTTCTTTGATGTGTCCTGCTTCTAGTTAACTTCACATTTAAATATGAGCTTGTTCTAACAATATCTCCTTTACTTCACAACCAGAGCATGTGTGGTTAAAGCTCTTTTTAAATGAGATGTGATGTGTCTTTCTTGTCTGTAGCAAGCAGATCTAGTGTCGCTGGGCAAGGTGGTGCTGGCTCTGGCATGTAACTCGCTGGCCGGCATTCAAAGGGAGAACCTGCAGAAGGCCATGGAGCTGGTGTCTATTAACTACTCTTCAGACCTCAAGAACCTCATTCTGTAAGAGCAGGGCTGCAGCATGTTTTCTGTATGTCATCAAACACCATTTCTGATGCTTGTCATATTCAATCATAAATTTGCACAGGCTTGAACCTAGACTTATAGTACAGTTAATTTCCTTTCTTGGGTCGTCTCATTTTTTGGACATTGACCTTGTAGCTACGTGTTGTTGCTCGAGCACATCAGTTTGGCTCCTTACCTGCAACAAGCAACTCCCTTTGTTTTTCTTTGACCACAAAATGCAGTCCCATGTTCGTATGGTAATCATGCTGTCCAAAAGCTGTCGCAATTTATCTCATGCCACTCAGATGTCCACTCGAGATAATATCTGTAAAGAATGAAGGCTTTCAAACCAAGATTTGACAGTCATTTGCAGAAAAGTGCAGTTTAAGATCTCAAATTAGCATTGTAATCAAAATTATATTAATAAGTTTCAGAAGCAGTTTCAGAATCGCTGTTCAGGATACAAATGATCTCAATTGGGGCGTTTTTCAAACCGTTTCAGTGCCACATTTGCTGTACCTCAGTTATCTACACTTGAGCAAATGATGTAGCTGAAACTGTTGTGGCACATATGTGCGTGCGAGACGGCCACTTTTTCAGTCACGGACAAGCTGAGCAATGTGTCTGTGGTGACTTTCAGACATTCGTATGAAGAGCTGTGAAGTTGAAAGCAAATGACCTTCCTGTATTGGCTGTACATTGACTTATCACTTCTAGATACCAGGAAAGGACTTTAGACTTGACCTTTGTGTCCTGACAAACTGAGGTATTTGCACTTGAACTTCTCAAACACAGTGTGCTCATACTGGTGTCATATATGGTTTGATAGCACACTGGCTGAAATCACACCTGATTTTATCAGTGTTTTGCCTGATTTAGATATTCACTGGTACCATCCAAAATGTATGAAATGGTGTAACAAATCTATCATAGCCTGTCAAACACTGATGCAGTCTGGGCTATCTGCTCTTTGCTTATGAGTATGCATATTGGCTAATTACATTTTTGCTAAAAATGTTTGAAATTTTTTTTAATTGTCAAACTTGACCAGGTCAGCCTTGCAATGGTGCCAGCATTAAAGCCAGTTAATGAAGTTTTAGAATCGCCTTTTATACGGAAAAGCTGAATTTGAGTAAAAAGGGCAACTGCCCACATTTACTAATGGAGGAGAAGGAAAAAAAATAAATCCCTATTTTTGTAATAAAACATGTAACCAAACTTGCCCACAACAGTAAGTGAGTTTTGTGTGTGTGTGTGTGTATATGCAGGTATCTGCTGACTGAACAGTCTCGCCTGCGCAGTGTCAATGACATTATGCCAATGATTGGAGCACGATTCTACACACAACTGGATGCATCGCAGATGAGGAATGATGTCATTGAGGAAGACCTGGCCAAGGTAATATAAAGGGTGCTGGAATTATATTTAGAAATGCTTAAATACACTGTTTGTCTCAACAGGCACTAACTGAAAGCATATATAAATATGTTGTGTTTTTCAGGCTTGTATTCTTGGGCGGTGGGTAGAAATAGAACTTTGGCTCAGCTGAAGGGGAAGTTTGTGTACACACACGTCGTATGGTCGCTGTTGGCTTTGCAGTTTCATCATGTTGGTGTGAATGTGTGACCTCAACCCATCTTATGTCTCGTCTTCCCGACCGCCACTTTTGCCTTCGATTCTGCTAATGCACCAAATCAAATAGTCTGTTGGTGTTTTACCTCCAACTTCAATATATATATTTTATTTTTACTTGATGCCAAGCAGGTCTCACGGTAAATTCTATCTCTGCAATTGCAACGTTGAAAAGAAGGTTGATTGCAGCTTAAGTTATGGGAGCAGCAGAATATTGAAGCAAAGAGATGTAGCTCTGTTGTCATAAAACCTTTAGCTTTTCTGGCTGAACCTGCCTGTAATCTGCAGGTATCTCCACCGGAGCAGAAAGTGTAAGCGTTTTCTGTTTATCAGGCCGTCTGTGCATTATGCGTCAGCTCAATATCTGTCTGAACGCACAGTCGTAGCAGTGTAATTTATGTGTTTGAATCTTTTTGTCGGCAAAAGCTTTGACTGTATGAAAGTACTGATGCACATTATTTGTCTGAGTGAAGACCGAGGAGTTCACACCATGGGAAGGACTCCATATGAAATGTCACAGGTTTGCCACTGTGCTGCATCGTTGCAACACTGCTGTTTGTAAAACTTCTGCTTGCAGTTAAGATGGTTTAAATTTGTCACGTTTTTAAGGTACTAGTTAATTGTTTGACTTTGTTCAAAATAGATAAATTTTGATTAGATTGTATTGATTATGAGATGTCCTTATCGTCTGAAATAGGGATGGGCGCCAAATGCAAAGGGATGATTCACATCTCTGTCGACAAGCAAGCACCTGCCAAACTTGGCAGAGACCAATTCATCTCTCCTGCAGTTTGTTTCTTACATCAACTAGACAGCTGCTTGTTGACACGACTTCATCAGCTTGAGTTGACATCGTGTTCAGTCAACTCCTGTGTTTTCCCCTTTATGACCAGAGAATTAATTAGCAAGCAGGTTTTTTTTTGTTTTTTTTAGGCCTTTTGTACACACGACTGTTAAGTTCACTATGAGATAGCCAGAGCAAACCAGCCACGTTGAGTCATGACAATCTTATTGACTGTGGCAGAAGATTTAATCTGAGAAAACATGTTTTTGAAGATAATGCTGTCAAAACTGATAGAACTGATAATGAAAAGATCAGATTTACAACTCCTGTCACAAGATATAGGATTCCATGTAGGAAATTTAGCATTTAGATGTTCATAACAAGTGCTGGTCCAGATAATTTTGGTGTATTTTTTCCTTTTTTGAAGAAAAGCACGTATGGATAAATAATCCTATATGCACATTGGAGGAAACAAACGTGATTTCCTGCTTGGTTTTTCAATAATTGTCATTTTGTCTAACAGTGCAGAAAATGTTTGACAGGTTGAGGCAGGCAGGGAGGAGAAAGGAGAGGCAGGAGTAAATTATATCTGCAGAGATGAAGGTGAGATATAACTTGTTGGTATAATCTGATGAAGAAACGTCAAGTATTCATCATTTGTAGGTTCCCATTCAGTTGTGCTCCGGTTCTCCATTTCAGTATTTAAATACATTAGCCCATCCAGCTTAGGTTGCACTTGTTTGAATTTGGAGATGAGGCTGTCGATAAAAATAAATGTGTTTAGAAAAAAGTGCAGCTTCTTCTGGTTGACTTTCAGTAAGGAGGAAGTGTCCTCTGGAACCTGCGAGAAAACAGGGTCCAGCACCATTTATGGACAAACGTCACGTACCAGAGGTTTCAGTTTGTGACAGTGTTTTGTACTTTAGTGGGGTCAGTTTTTTTTAAGAAGGAATAGTCATACATTCCACCGCTCTACATATTAGACTGTTACAAATAATTTCCTATATTGCAAACATGTATATTTATCTTTCACACCTCATAGCCTTGCTCTCTTTATGCTTTTGCAGAGGTGGCAAATGAAAATCACAGCAGCCCAAAGCGCCATTAACCACTTGGTGTAAATGAGTATTTTTTGTTTTTAATCTCAGAAAAAAGGATTTTACAACCTGCAGCAGCAGAATAATTTCCTCGCCTGTTTTAGAATTCCCTTAAAGTGCCTCTTTCATTAAGTTAAATGCTACCATATGTGTAGCTGGAAAGCCAGTGATTCTCCCTCACTGGCTTGTTTCCACCAGCGTACATCCTGTGCAACTGCTTACAAAGATGATCCTTTATTCATAATTTTGTTCTTTTTTTCATCAAATGAAGATATGTGGGACTTATGAATCAAACCATTGTGTGCTTATTTGCAGGAGGTGCAAAACGGCCGTCTCTTCCGCCTGTTGGCCAAACTGGGCACCATAAACGAACGACCAGAGTAAGTAGCGTTGATACGAAGGTGCGTCACTGTTTGCGATTTGTGCTTCTGTTGCTAGTCTGTGATTTTTGTGTGATTCAGGTTTCAGAAGGACCCGACGTGGTCAGAGACGGGCGACCGCTACCTGTTGAAGCTTTTCCGGGATCACCTGTTTCACCAGGTGACAGAAGCAGGAACGCCCTGGATTGACCTCAGCCACATTGTCTCCTGCCTCAACAAAGTCAGTGAGCTTTTTTGTTTTAAACCTTTTTTTTTATATATACAGGATATGCAGCAGTTGGATAGTGGTATCAAATATAAGGAACTGTTTAATGTGAATGAGTTATTCAGGCACGCAGTTTGTATCACGCACTTGCTAAAAACAACAGATTGCAGAAGAGAGTAAAATGAGGTCTGCTTTTTGGCCTACTTTCACCAGAGACATTTGGTATTTGGTTAGCAGCTGGTCATTTCCAAAAACAGCAGAAATGATAAAATCTCTCAGCACTTATGAACTCATTTTCTGCTTAGCTCTCCACAGCTAACAAATTTAAAAGATGAAGCTGTCCTTTTAATGGTAGCATTTTGCAATAATCGGCACGATAGAAAACTGAGTTGTACTTTTCAGGCTCCACTCTACATCACACATACACCATAAATACCACCAGTGTAACTTCCTTATACATTTATTACAAACCCACGCTGTTCGTATTTTCTCACTTCTGTTGTTCCTTGTTTCACTTCATAAGTCTGATGCTGAATAAAACTGTTACTTTTTAGAGTTGACAGACCTTTTACCAGAAATGTTTTATTTATATCTACATACACAAAAACATCTATACATAGTTACCGTATCTTAGATTATAAGGTCTTCTGGGTGCACAGTGACCGTTTGGCATTTCACTTTAAAAGTGGTCTCAGTTACTATTAAAATAGTTGCTTCTCTAACAAGGACTGTTTAATCTACTAATTGTTGCAGAACAAATTTAATATTTTCTTTAATTTACCTTCAAAATCAAGCAGCAATATTGTAAATCAGATTTTTTTTTTTGTACACGTATTTGAGTTTTGTACTGTTTCTTCCTGTGTTTCTTCAGCTGGACGCGGGCGTTCCTGAGAAGATCAGTTTGGTGTCTCGGGACGAGAAAAGCGTCTTGGTTGTGACCTACTCGGACCTGAAGCGCTGCTTTGACAGTACCTTCCAGGAGCTGCAGGCTGCTGCCTCTGGCTCTCTGTAGCGCCCTCTTTGGGCCCGGGGTGGGACTGCCCAGACCTGGAGCACACTATTGCACTACAGCAGAGGACCAGGCTCGTAGAGACGACATCAGCATGGCAAAGGCAACGGGGCAGGGCTTCGTGAACCTCAGTCACATACACTGACCCTGTCCACCAGGAAGGCTTTTCTAAAGTGTATTTTTTTTAGTTTTCCTAAAACCCCGCAGCTGAAAATCGAAAAAAATGAATAAGGACAAATATGGAAGCTGTGACGAACGAATATGATGACATTTTTTAGATTTGGGGAACAAACCGAGAAACAAAACATGAGGTTTTGAACTTTTTTCCTGCTTTTATTGTTTATTTCTACAGTTGGGGGTTATTTTTCTGTGGAGGATGCACTAAGATTTTAATTTTTTTGTTAATTTTTGTTATTTTTATGAATATGTGTGAGTGGCCTACAGGGTGCACAGAGAGAGCTAAAGTCACACACATGGACATAAATACCAGAGCAGAATTTAAACAAATGACAAAAAAAATGAAATCCGGAGTCTATAGACTGCATCTTTCTTCCAGTTGGAGACCACACCCCTTCATTCTGACGCACTGGGAGATGGGACACACCACTCAAGGCTTTCACTGGGACGGTATGGTACCTGTTTGGTGAAATGGGCCGACCCGCCTTTGCCTTGGTTGTTGGTTCCCTTTGAGAAAGGACAAACCACTTGGTTGGGAGGGAAGGGTTTGTAAAACTGGAAATAAAATAGATTTTTTTTAACATTTTGGTTCGGGAGATTATGTCTCATCAGCTTCACATTTATGTTGTGAGTCGGTGGGCTAGCGTGGACCAGGATTTGGGTTCTAGGGGGTGGAACGTGGTTTCTGTTGGCACTGAAGAAGGGGTGTCTTCTCCTGATGCCGTCTACCAAGTGTTGTTACATATTCAGCAACCGCCTTTGGTTCATGGACACTAATGTGACATCAACTGCTCAAGGATGGGTCATTTTTGTTCTGCCTGTCCAGCACTTGGGTGTAGCCCGTGGGTGGGGCTTCTGTTGAGGTGGAGCCACAGCTGCCTCTTTGTGGAATGTCCTTATTTTGTCCCCCACCCGTCCTCTCACCCCCAACGTCCCTTATCTCTGTCTCTCTCTTACTCCCCCCTCTCTTTTTAATCCCCAAACTTTGCATCCCGTCAGGGGGTCTGGGCATCTCGACATTTGAGAAAAAGTGATGCTTTTTGTGACTTAT
Source organism: Acanthochromis polyacanthus (assembly GCF_021347895.1). Classification (NCBI taxonomy): domain Eukaryota; kingdom Metazoa; phylum Chordata; class Actinopteri; family Pomacentridae; genus Acanthochromis; species Acanthochromis polyacanthus. The sequence continues at coordinate 19,032,719 of NC_067132.1, read as the reverse complement.
TTTTTCCCCAGCAGCTTTTTCTCTCTGCTCAGCTGTTATGCAGGAAAACGAGAGGGCAATTCTTATTTTGCCTCAGTTCTGCTTTTTATTATTCTGTGGACCAATTCCAGCAGGGGTTTAGGTAAAAGGGGAAGGGTGAAGGAGAATAGGAACAGGGCACCAACTGTAATTTGTTTTATTTGACTTTTTAAGATCATGAAATCCAAAACGACGTGCTGGAGACAAAGCAGTGGCGCTTCCTGTTGCACTCACACCCGGATGGCTTGGATTTCTCTCAGGATGACAAACAGCTGGAGGGGCCCAATGATTGAATGTGTTTGGCCGTCATTGGCCGCCCCCTGTCCAGTCGGATAGATGAGCTGCAGTGGAGTGGGCGGGACGTCTTCAGATGGAGGTTTTAGGAAGTAAATGGAAGTTTAAGGCATTGTGGAGATCATGCTTGCGAGGGATTTCATGTTGCCCTGAAGCACAGAATCTATTTTCAGTTGATGATTTAGATCTTTGGTCAGAGTTTCTCTTCAAGTTGGAAGAATTTGGTGCAAATCTGTTTTACCTATAAAAATACCAGTCCAAGCTGTGCCACACCACTGTTCTTGATTCTGCTTCTTTTCCTCCACAAAGCTCCTGAATGTGTACAAACACGAGACTGTAGAACAACCGGATCACATGTATGAACCAAACCGTCAAATCAAGGTGCAGTGTTTTGGCTTCAGTTGCAAACTTTTCAGATCATCCTGGAAGTTGAAAGTCTGTTCTTGGGGGCAACAACCCTGCAGGGAGCTGGCTGTGTTAGATCATGTACTACTTCCTCTGTTTTAGTGAAATGAACCGACAAAAACATATTTGGTGAATGTGGTGCTTTAGAAAACCTTGGAAACACAGACTCACACACTTTCAAACACATGCCCCCCAACTCGGCCTACACAATGTCAGTGCTCATATCACTGTATTCCACACAACACAAACACTCCAGTTAATATTAGTGACAACCTTCTTCTCTGCCCCCACATCAACACACCTACAATCACCATCTTAGTATGTTTTATGCCCCTCTTGTGTTCTTGTCTCAAATTTTGCAATATTTGTGTGTACAGCAGTATTTTAATAAAGAATACCAAAACTGACAGAGATATGATGTTGTGTCTGTTTTTGCAGTTGTGGAGCTTTTTAATTAATAACGGAATTACTTTATAGCATTTATACACACATAGTAGAGAAACATTGTCAACAAATGCATGAGATTTTGATGCGAGAAAGAAAACATTCCTCTCAGTATTTCAAATTAATAACATGAACAAATAGCTATTGTTGCTCATTTAGTCTAGCTTACTTAGTGAGATGGCTGTACAAGTCTATTTTTCCAGCCTCTGACCCCATTCAATACTGGTATCGGGATGCAATATGCATCTGAAAATAAAACATGGAAAACAATGTTAATGCAATCTGCGTATAAAGGCTAATAGCAGGTGTATATAGAGTGAGCATCAGGGATACAGTTGTTGACACTTAGAATAAAATAGAATATTCTTTATTATCATTATACAATGTATAATGAGATTGCAGATTGCACTCAAAGAAAACTGCTCTATAGTGTTTGTCACAGCCTACTTTACATTATTTCATCATATGGCATGTTTTTATGACATGTTGAAAAAATCACATTTTTTTTACATAGTATACTGTGGCGTTTTTTTTGGACAAAATTCATGACGATTTTTTTTCAAAGAAAACCTTACCATAGTGTTTTTCACAGCCTACTTTACATTATTTCATCATATGGCATGTTTTTACGACATGTTGAAAAAAATCGCATTTTTTTGACATAGTATACTATGGCGTTTTTTTTTGGAAAAATTTCATGACACTTTTTTTTTTCAAAGAAAACTGCTCTGTAGTGTTTTTCACTGCCTACTTGACATTATTTCATCATATGGCATGTTTTTACGACATGTTGAAAGAAATCGCATTTTTTCGACAAAGTATACTATGGCGTTTTTTTGGACAAAATTCATGATGATTTTTTTTTTCAAAGAAAACCTTACCATAGTGTTTTTCACAGCCTACTTTACATTATTTCATCATATAGCATGTTTTTACGACATGTTGAAAAAAAATCGCATTTTTTTGACATAGTATAGTATGGCGTTTTTTTTGGACACAATTCATGATGATTTTTTTTCAATGAATTATGACCTTTTTCCACATTTTGGATGACATACTAAACTATGACGGTTTTTTTATATATTTTTTTTGGCCTTTTCTTGGCTTTATTGGATAGGAAAGATAGAGAGAGACAGGAAACGGGGAGAACATATGCAACAAAGGGCCACAAACGGGAATCGAGCCTGGGCCGCTGCATCAGAGACCTGCTCCTTTACCTGGTTCGCCTTCTTAACCCATTGAGCCTTACAGGCACCTAAACTGTGACGTTTTTTCCACATTTTGGACGACATACTAAACTATGATGTTTTATTCCACATTTTGGACGATTTACCAAACTATGATGTTTTAGTGACATTTTTGATGACATACTAAACTATGACGTTTTATTCCACATTTTGGACGATATACTAAACTATGATGCTTTATTCCCAATTTGGATGACATACTAAACTAGAAAAGCACTCAGAGAGTGCAGACCTCCGCCAAGGATAGAGAGGAAAACAGGAAACCCATGCAGTAAAGGATCATGAGCTGAGACAGTTCTGTTTATGAATCACCTTCTTAACCAGTTGAGCTACGTGGACACCTTGCTCCAATTTGTTGGACGACATACTAACCTATGATGTTTTTGTCATATTTTGGACCACATGCTAAAACATACTAAAAAATTCAAAGTGATCCAGAATCCAAGATCCTTTCCGGATTGCCACCAAAATTAAATCAGCTCTTCCTCTTACCATAGTCAACATCCCCTCCAAATTTCATGTGACTCTGGCCAGGCGTTTTTGAGTTATCTTGCTAACAAACAGACAGACAGACAGAGAGACGGACACACAAACGCTGGGTGTCACATAACCTCCTTGGTGGAGGTAAACATACTAAAAAATTCAAAGTTATCCAGAATCCAGGATCCTTTCCGGATTGTCACCAAAATTAAATCAGCTCTTCCTCTTACCATAGTCAATATCCCCTCCAAATTTCATGTGACTCTGGCCAGGCGTTTTTGAGTTATCTTGCAAACAAACAGACAGACAGACAGACAGACAGACAGACGGACACACAAACGCTGGGTGTCACATAACCTCCTTGGCGGAGGTAACTATAACGTTGTTTCCACATTTTGGACGACATGCTAAATTATGACGTTTTTTCCACATTTTGGATGACATACTAAACTATGACGTTTTTTCCACATTTTGGACGACATACTAAACTAGAAAAGCACTCAGAGAGTTCAGACCTCTGTCCAGGATAGAGAGGAAAACAGGAAACCCATGCAGTAAAGGATCATGAGCTGGAATTGAAGGTCTGAGCCTTGATTTAACAGCTTCTCTCTCACATGAGGTGAGTTAGTGGCAAATATGATCCTATCACGTACCATCTTGTCACTATTAGCATAGCCGCATTGCTTCACAAGTAGCTTTAGCTCAGTAACGAAATGCTCAAAAGACTCCCCTTCGCCTTGCAGTCTGTCATTGAACTTGTACCTTGCAAAAATCATGTTAGTTTTAGGCATGAGGTACTCTTCAAAGCGTCTGTATTAAGTGTCTAGCTTATTAGCTTCATCTGCGGTCAATGTCCAAGTGTTAAAAATATCGCGGCCTCTTTCTCCGACCCACAAAAGCAAGTAGCTGCATTGGGTAGCTTCCTCCTTTCCCTTTAGGCACTCCCGATGGATCCATCATTAACTCCTTTCTTTAGAAGCGTACGGTCCGATGAGTCTGTGACACCATGTAATGTTGTGGTTTGCATGAAAGAAGACGACTTACTGAAGATTCTATCGGAGCTTTATTTGCTGCTCTGCCGCTCACATTGACCTTCATTACAACTGAGGTAAACAACACATCCCAGCATGCATTGCTACTCCCACTTGAACTCTGGTAAGTGATAAGGGACAAAATACTAGTACGCATTGAGAATACAACACATACTTAAAAAAACATACTAAAAAAACAGAATCCAGGATAATTTCCGGATTGCCACCAAAATTAAATCAGCTCTTCCTCTTCCCATAGTCTACATCCCCTCAAAATTTCATCTGACTCTGCCCAGGCGTTTTTGAATTATTTAGCTAACAGACGGACACACAAACGCCGGGTGTCACATAACCTAATTGGCGGAGGTAACTATGTTTTATTCCTCATTTTGGACGATATACTAAACTATGATGTTTTAGTGACATTTTTGATGACATACTAAACTATGACATTTTTCCACATTTTGGACGACATACTAAACTATTATGTTTTATTCCACATTTGGACGACATACTAAACTATGACGTTTTTTCCACATTTTGGATGATATACTAAACTATGATCCGTTATTCCACATTTTGGACGACATACTAAACTATGATGTTTTATTGCACATTTTGGACGACATACTAAATTATGATGTTTTATTCCACATTTTGGACGACATACTAAACTATGATGTTTTATTCCACATTTTGGACAATATACCAAACTATGATGATTTAGTGACATTTTTTGATGACATACTAAACTATGATGTTTTATTGCACATTTTGGACGACATACTAAACTATGACGTTGTTTCCACATTTTGGACGACATACTAAACTATGATGTTTTTTTACACATTTTGGAGGACATACTAAACTATGACATTTTTTCCACATTTTGGACAACATACTAAATTATGATGTTTTATTCCACATTTTGGACGACATACTAAATTATGATGTTTTATTCCACATTTTGGACGACATGCTAAACTATGATGTTTTATTCCATATTTTAGACGATATACCAAACTCTGATGTTTTAGTGACATTTTGGACGACATTGACTTTTTTCCAACATTTTCAATGACATATTAAACTATGATGTTTTTTTCCCATATTTTGGATGACATACTATTTTTTTTCCAACATTTTCAATGACTTATTAAGAGACTCAGCAGATATTCAGGACTACTGACAACACAGACCCTTAACCTTACTGTTTTAATCACATTTAGGTTTTCTAAACATTACATTAACGTGAATCAGCGTCTCCACTGACAGTTTTATTAACTAAATGTACCACATTACACTAACACAACACACTTCAGCTGTTTACATGAAACTCAACATAATCATCGCTAGCTTAATGCTACGTTAGCTGTAATCAGGCTACGACTGAGCAGCTAGCTCGGTTAGCATTGCTAACATTAAAGCTAATATTTACTGGATGTTAACTTTGTTCTCTGGTCAATACACACAGAAATAAAGTCCACCAACATCTGGAGTGCATGGCACACATTAAATCTGACACTAAAGTTGTATATAAAGTGCATTAAAAGCAGCACAGATACGAAAATAAACACTTACCAAACTACCAGAGTCCTTTCAGTGTCTGCTGGTAGGATCAACCGAAGGTAGAAAACTGGTTAAAACAAGCCAACAGGCAGGAAAACTGTCTGTGGAAAAGGTTCTGCTGCTCCACCGATATATAAACAAACAGTTATTATATCAAAGTTAATACAAATGAGGAGAGCAGAGTCTGGGCTGTCTCCTCTACAGGACCTGTCAGTTATTCCAGACCAGAGTGTCAGTCAAGTAGCCCCGCTCCCTGGCTTTGCAAAACTTCAACGCTCTATAAAAAAATTGATTTATTTTAAGATCGGCCACCTGATTTCTCATTTTGACCATGAAAACTAATGAAAAAAATATATGCAGTCTATGCACAGTACTCTGTTTGGCTCCACCCTTGCTGATGACCACTTCCGGTCTCAGAAAATAAAAAAAGGGACCTTTTTTCATTTCTGTCACTTACTGATTTTATTGTCTTGTTATTGTCAATATAAAATGAAGATCAAAGCATTTTTTTATTTTGTATATCCATTTTTCATCATGAAAAGGAAAATGCATTGTATTTCAATTTTTTTATTTTAAAATGAAAATCAAATAACCACTCGTTTTTTGCTTTTCGATACCTGTTTCAGAACGGAAAATCCAATTGCCAGAAAAATACACGGACTGTGTTAGTTCTGCAGTTCAGTAATCAGCTGTTTTGGTACTTTTTCAAATATATATTCCATTACTGTTGCTGCAAAAATGAAATAAATAAAGATCTCAGATGACCAGATGAATTTGCGTTGTTTCTGTTTCTTTCATACTCCCTGGAAAGTTGCTGTGAACTAATGAACTGACTCATTTGTTGCATTTTGAAGTATGATATACTGTTGTCCACATGAGCCCAGTTTGGCAGCTGTGGCCAATCCTACATGCCTCTATACAGTCATTGTAAGCCAAAAACCTATCAGATATCCTCAACCTCTATTTAATCTCATGTACTTCAGATAATTACACCTTTCTCTTTTTGCAGTTAAATCGCTAAGAAGTTACATGCTAGAAGAGCTTGTTAGGCTGTCTGCATTGAGCCACATGTTCTTGCTTTTATGTAGTGGTAAAACATAATACCATAAGTGTTAATAAAAAGCTGCAAAACAGATAACTGACACAGTGTTCACTTGTCATGGTTACAGCGACGCCATGCCGGCAGCTATATCTGGCAATTGGAAATCCATAACAAAGCCATGGATCCAGATTATAAGCTGCATCACTGCGAAAATTTAGGTGGTCCTTGTGTCATTTCTGACGTCCCCTGAAAATTTCGTCCAAATCCGGTTGTCCGTTTTTGAGTAGCGTTGTACACAGACGGACAGACAGACAAACAGACATGGATGCACAGAGAAATGTACGTCGATCGTCACATAATCCCACCACGTTCCAAAGTAATTATATTCATTTGGGAGGCACTGATTTAATGTTAGATTCATTAATGAGATTTGTTGGATCGTAAAACTTTCTTGAAAGTAGATTTTATTGCAGAAGTGCATTATCTATAGCTCGGTGTGACTAATAAACTGGAAACTAAATGCGATTTACAGTCACAAGTCCAATTTAAGACACAGAAATGATGACTATTAGGAGTTAAAATAAATACGGATAGATACATTCTGCAATCCAGTGGATAATAAAATCTGTCCAGCATTTAGTAGATGTGTCAGAGGGACACTTACATCCTACAGCAGTGCTCCCCTTCACAAAGCTCCAAGCACAAGGTACCAATATAATAAGCTCTAATAGTTCAGTAATACATTCTGCATGGGATAAGTACTGTCAGGTAAAAGCTAGCTGCTCTCGAGGAAAGCTCTGAGATAATATTTGATAATTGTGAGGAAGCTTTGCTGTAAAACAGCATGTGGGATTTTTGCAAATTGAAGGAAAGCAAATATATGGGTTTTTTTTTTACCTGCAGATTTTATAATGAGGTAGAGGATGCAAAGATGGATAAACTCAGAGTGACTAAAAATGACAAGTAGGAAAATATAGAAACCCTGTATGAAGTTTTAAAAGGACTGCACAGAACTGAATGCTAGAGGGACGGGTACAGGAAGGCCGAGTTGTAGTCTGGAGGAGGGGAGCCGCCCTCGTCTGACTCCCAATCACAGGGCAGGATGGAGGGCTCGTTGTCATGGAGACCGGCGATGTCATTGCACAGAAAGGGCACCGGGTTGTCTCGGCATTTAAAGGTGAAGAACCTAAACACAATGGAGAGAGAGGAGAGAGTCCAGAAATGGTTTATATTACTCCACTGTAACATTTATGGATATTTTTCTGACCTACTGGGGCCTAATTTTGAAAAATAAGTTGTAATTTGCTTTACAGAATCTACTAGTCTGAGCTGTTTTCTTTCTCTAAGACACATCACAGGCAGGCAGGGACTGCAATCGTTGCACAGAATTAGTAATGTCAAATGTCAAATGCAAATTTTTTATAGTGAATTTTAATTTTTTTTATTTATTGTTCTGGCTGGAAATGAGCGAAACAAGCGACAAATGATAGCAAGACATTGTGTCAGAGATGCTCATTACGTTTTGGTTTTTTTTTTAAAAACATTCTCCTTTTGTTGTTGATTTTATTTTATTTTTTACATTTTTACTAAAAATGCCATGTTCAAATTTATTTATAGTGAGAAATGATGTTTCACTCCCATTTGAAGTGGTTCTGGTAATTTCAACCATGATGCAGATGATTCTAATGAAAGAGGCTGATGTAGTTGTCAACTACTGAGAGCTTGTTGAGCTTGCTATTAAGTTTCATTATTTAGAGAGAGTTGCACATTGTGGCTGCCCATAGGGAGGGGAAAGGCTATAAAGTCAGATCCAAGACTTTCTTTTTAAATGCCAGTGGTCACAGTGCAAAACATCTTCAAAAAATATAAGGAGTACCACGTTGTGAAAAGAAGATGGGAGGAGTATAAACATTCCCTCTTCACTGGCAAGAATGACAGTGGCAGAGAAGAATCCAAGGATCACCGACATCTGATGCAGATATTCAAGTAGACACCACGTAAGACTGAAGAAGTTTCTGCTTTTGGGATGTTTTCGGCATCATTGGAAAAGATGATTTTATTAAAATTCTGAAGAAAACATGAGGGAGTCTGTAGAAAAGAAAAACTCAGCTTCGGGCAGCACTGGACCTTCTAACAAGACAATAATCTGAAACACACACAGCCAAAGTTACTGAGAAATGGTTGAAAGAAGACAATATGAACATTTAGAAGATGGTCCAGCACATGTCCAGACCTGAATGCACTGGAAAAATCTGTGGAGTGGTCCAAAATCCCAGTGGAGATGAGTAAAACGTTTGTTCGTAATTACAAGAACTGCTTGATTGCTGTGGTGGCAGACAAAGTGTTTCCCATTTCTGACTGAGAAAGGATATGAAAGAGGGACACTGAAGTAGTTAAAATGCATCATTACCATCTGTAGCACAGCATCTTATCGCCTTTTCTCTCTTGTTTCTGCCTGCGACAACCAGAATATTGCTTTTGGTGAAACAAAAGTTCACTACAAATCAAAATATAGCACGGATATGAATAATTTTGGGCTGAACTGTTCATGTAAGAACACACATTATTTCATTGTTTACAGTTTGGGGCTGAAGAGATGACTGATGGATTCAGAGGTCACAGATGTGAGTCGTCACCTGCTGAGTTTCTCGTTCATGGTGCTGCTGTTCCTCGTCATATGTTTAAGCTCCTCTGACGGTAGAACCATACCACTGTCACTCTGCTCATCCTAAAACAGAACGGATTACATTTTTCATGCTTTTGTTGTGGCTTTGTTTTTAATCTTTTTGCTTTGTGTTCAAGCAGAAGTGAAGGTGTTTTCTTACGTCAGGACCGTCGGCTTCCTCGCAGGGTAATTCCTCAAAAGTCTCCAGTGTGGCCAAACCCCTCATGTAACTGGACAGATTGAGATTCAAAACATGAGCTGGAAATTTCTCTGCTTTCTCAACCTCCTGTTTCATTTTGATTCTAACTTTAGTTTCAGTTTCTTTCCACAGCTCTCTCCCATCTCTTCCACTTTCTTCTTTGCATTTTTTTTCCTTTTCCACCATCCCTTCTCTACCATACCTCATTACTCACACACACATATATAACATTTTATGTCAGGATGGCTCAGACTGACATGCTGTGTACTAAATAACGAAATTTTTGCATTCTCTTGTGTTTCCTTACCTCAGGTTTGTGACCGCAAGAGGGTTTTCTTTGAAGGCCTCACAGCGACCAGTTTCTCCCGCCACAAAAGATCCCAGAGGAATATAATCTTTCCCATCCTGCTGAAGAGACGCAACAAATTGGGGGTATTTGTAACACATTTTGTGAGACAACTTGGGTGTTTTTGTGTACAAACATTTTGTTAGATAAGAAATCAGGAGCCTGAGAAGGTAAAATCGCTGACCTGCAGCACCCTCGCCTGTAGCAGGTCTCCCAGTGTCTCCACCAGGTTGGTGAAGGTCGGTCGGTCTGAAGGATTTGCCTCCCAACATGCTAACATCGTGCTGTAACTGGAAACACAAACAGACAGGTGTGACGTTTAACAGTGTGGATCGTGTCAGCAGGTTTGAACTCAGCTCATTTGTACACTTTATCGTTTACATGCTTTTATTTTTCTCATTTTTTGCTTGTTTTAGTCGATCAGTTTGAATTACTCCACAAATCTGAGTGCACATTATCTAACTTGTCAGAAGGGTTGTTGAGTTGAACTTGATTCAATTTATTAATTCAATTTTGATTGCTTGTTTTATTTCATTACATTTTTTATCAGTATTTACCTGGAAAGCACGTTGAATGGCTTCTGTATATGAAAAGGTGCTATATAAATAAGCTTTGTGTAAACTGTATGCTAAATATGTTGCCTCCCCCTCATAAAACTGGAAATTTGAAATAGGTTTATTCAACTAAATCATTATACACAAATGGTAACAGGGTGTCAGGTCTACACATACTTTGAGATTAATGAAGCAATGCCAAATGGGTTGTTTTTTCTGCACAAGAAACAAGTTAAATTCAATGGTTTTGGGATTTATTTTGGATCAGCTGGGTACAGAGGGTGGTATCCTCTAGCCAGAACAAATTAGATCAATATGTGCTCACAAAATTTCATTTTTAATCACTCTGTAATTTCCAATTCAATTCAGTAGTCCAGTGTAATCGATGGAATTTTGGATGTGTGTGTGTGAGAGAGGATGCTGATGACTTTTCTATTAAGAATTCATCTTTACTTGTTTATTCAAATTTAAAGTAAAATTAAGAGGAAATTAAAAAGAAAATTCGATTTAAATGACTGTATGTTCAACCCACATCTCAGGTGTGCTGTATTCTGGCGCTCGCATCCTCGTTCCTCCCTTCAGTCTGTGGCAGAACTCTTCATCTATGTGAAGACCGGGGTATGGAGACGCTCCTGTTGGGCAAATACACACATTTAAGTACATTAATACATGAACACACCCTAAAAAAAATACCACAGTGATTAATCAATATCTCCTTGACAATCTTAGATAAAAGTTTAAGATCATAAGGTTAACAAACTATTCCAGAGAATGGGTATTGCTTCATGTTTCTGTTATATTCAGAACAAGTACGCTGTAAGAAGTTTCTCACCCAAAGAGAAGATCTCCCACAGCAGGATGCCGTAGGACCAGACATCGCTCTGGGTGGTGAACACCTTGTCAAAGATGGACTCAGGAGACATCCACTTCAGAGGGAGACGGGCCTGCCAGCCAATCAGAGCAAAGGATTACAAATTATCATTCACTGTAGGAAACTTTAAAGTGTGGCTGACTGAAAAATCATTAGATCCTTTTGGTAAATGGTAAATGGTTGGTAAATGGTTTGAAGAAAGCAAGTTTAAAATCGACTTGCAATATAGCCAAAATACTAAACAACAAAAAGCATTCATAGTTTGACTATTATTACAATCAAGCCTAATACTTTAATTACTTTAATGGAGCATTCAAAATGGATGTGATCTGTGCATTTTCATTTTGACATCACATTGTTCATGAGCACTCACATCCCCCTTGCGGACGTAGTCGGGGTCTTTGTAGATGTCTCTGGCCAGTCCAAAGTCACAGATCTTCACCACTTTATTGTCAGACAGCAGAATATTTCTTGCTGCCAGATCTCTGTGAATACACTGATGTAGGCACGCACAGAAGACAAATAATTATATATATATGAAACACACATTTCTATATGTATGGACACAAGTAAAGCAGCAGTGTCAGACCTTGCGGGAGGCCAGAAACTCCATTCCTCGGGCCACCTGAAAGCTGAAACAAATGAGATCCTCCAGATAAAGTGGGGAGCTGGAGGCAGATTTGGGATCTAGAAGAAGAAACAAAGGAGGCACAGGGATGTAAGAAAAGCAGCTTGATTGTTTACAAATGTAAGAAAATGTTCTCTAAGCTACAGTCTTACCAAGGCCACTATCTTTCTTGTCTTTGTCATCAATCTGTGCTTTAACACTGCTTTGCTTGTCAGACGAGCTACTGACACAACCTGGACCTCCATCTTTCCCTCTAGCCGGCTGAGAAGTGGAGAACTCAGTTAACTTCTAATAAGTATTGCATGACAGAGGGTGAAAATTGAAACAGTCAAAGGTTAGACAAACTGTTGCAAAGAGGCTACTGTATGAGTTCTGGTTACTTTGTCAGGGTAGAAACTAAAAAATATATTTGTTCCATGCGTGTGAGAACGTGTGAAAAATTAAGGAAGTAAATGTCCTGCTCAAGAGCTGATAAGGTCTTCAAACCTCAAGCAGATTGCAAAAGCCAGTTTTTAAGAGTATGATTTTGTAATTGTGTGAAGCCCACAGCGGTGGTTCTGTTCTTCTCTCAACCACAAGTAGCAGCTACAGTCCACAGGCTGTTGTAACCTCAGTCTGCCTGTTATTTTGTGTGAAACGTGGCCAGTGTAAGATCATCTTTATCAGGTGACACTGCTGAACTCACCCGGTTATGTACAAACACGTCTCTCTTGTTCTTCAAGAAGGTAGACAGATTTCCAAAGCGACAGTACTCAACGATAACCATCAGCGGTCCTGAAAACACACACATACTATAGTAAAGACAAGCAGGCAAGTACCATAACATGCACACAAAAAAGACACACTTAGAGATGCAGAAATGTATGTAAAACACACCTCCTGGCTTAGTGCAGGCTCCCAGGAGGTTGACTACATTCAGGTGGTTTCCAATGTGGTTGAGGATCTTCAGTTCAGTCATCAGAGCCTTGTGTTCGCTGGCTGTAGCTCCCTCTGGTGGGCAAAAGGCAGAAAAGCAAAACAAGTGGCAGAAATGTTCTCCACAAAACTACAATTTCATTTTTAATAGAATCTAAGGGACTTGATGTGATACCTTTGAGCATCTTAACAGCCACTGTCTTGCAGCCGGCAGCGTTGTCTATCCCAAACGCTGACGCCTGCATCACTTTCCCAAAGGCTCCACGGCCCAGAGGTTTCCCTGAGAGAGAGACAGTGTGAGAGTGGGAATGACGAGGAAATAAGAGGTGTGTTCTTGTCTCTAATTAATCAACTCTATTAATTATTATTCTCATCCATTCCGGATGCGAGACACTGATAACAGAAGATTTCAGACCCCATCAAGTGTCCATCTAATCGAGTCCCACCCCTGATGATAGTGAGAGCTGATTAGTTCCAGTAAACACAGTTTACAAACCCAAAACACAGACAACACAGACATAAAGTCTGATTAATGGAATGAGAGTCACTCCCAACAATAAACTGATAAGGACTATGAGAAAATGCTTCCATTGGCTCTCCCTTCTCTCCTGCTGCACTCTCAGAATCTTTCTACCGCTCACCTCACAGAAGAACATCACATTGAAAACATCAAGGTTGCCATTTTTGGATGACTTAAAGAAGAATACCTATTTTAAGGCGCTCACGGGGGAACTCCCATTGGTTGGGGTCATATTGTAGTCGGTCACACTGCTCCTCTATTGGTCCGTCTCCAGTGTCCAGTATGATTGACAAGTACTTTGGTTTGGTGTTTGAGCTGTGGGGCTTTGGGAAGTAAGAAGCTTAATTATGAAGTTTATACTCCAGAGAAGTGGCAGAAAAACACAAAATACACCTTAGCCACTTTAGAGTTATTCTAGTTTAAACAATAAAATAAAAAATAACAATAAAGTGCAGATTTTTGTGTATTTTGTGAGCAGCCACATATTTGAAAATGTCTGTGCTTACACTAAATTCCAGCATCTAAGGTTTAAGAGTGTACAGTCAAGATGTATTGTGTTTAGGAACTATTTTTATTGAAAACAAACTGGGAAGATCAAAAAAGAAAAAGCAAACATGGATGTCATAAAATTGGTCTTGTATTAATGAAAAGCAGGATGTAGGAAGTTTACTTATGTGTAGTTGCTGTAGCTGAATTACCATTATTTATTACAATTATTTGTTCTACTATTACAGTTAATCCACATGCCAGCTCACATGAAGCAGAATATTAATGGTGCACATGACAGTTTTTGAAGTGATCTAATAAACATAGTCCAAACAAATTTCAAATCTGCAACTGTCAGGTTGTTTTTCTTATCGTATATTGATTTTTATGCGACAGGAAACAGACAAATATGCATTAGAAGCTGAAAAACAGCTCTAAAAAATTGCGGTACACCTCTAAAAGTCATCTGTATTGGTGTAAAGTATGCAATTTGTACTTTTCGCTGTGGCTAAAATGTGTCAAACCGCTGGTTTTTTTTTTAACATTTAAACACACATCTTGCAAGAAACAAAGATTTGAAAAGAAAGGGGCGAGATGCTTCAATTCGTCTACAGAAAATTTAGAAATATACACATAAAATCTGAACTTTGCAACATGTAATGCATTTTGTTCATTAAAGTCCAAACAACTTTTTCTTTTTTCCTCTCACCTGTCTCAGTTTCCGTATGAAGAGTGTGAGCAAAAGCCAGAAGAGCGTGGCCACTACACAGGTACAGGTGAGAGTGGGAATTTCAAGAAATGAAGTTTCTGAGGAACCTGTGAACACACAAACACACACTTTTATTAAAAAAGAAATAAAACTTAAATTTCGCATTAGGATGGAATTAGAATATTGCTATAAAGTCTAAAAAAGCAAGTTATATTATAAGTAAACTGCAGTTGTAAATAATAATATAACTGAATTCCTCAGTGCTATTGATATTTATATTTTAAAATAGTTCAATTTCATATAAAAATATCATGACGAAGCTGAGAAGAGTGAACAACAACGGCAATAAATTACTTCACATAGGTGCTTGATGGTTTGATTTTCCTTCCAGAATCACTGTGGGGCACTGTGTTTTCACCATGATCCAAAAAACACAACCATCCATCCTCCTCATTAAACCCAGAGTTTATTTTTCTCTGTTTTAATGGGAGGATGAAGAAATGCCCAACTCACTACAGCGGGAAGCCTCTCTGAGATGCAGGCCGGGCCCTTCCGGAGGAAATAAAAACGGGAGACAGCTTCCTTCCTGACTGATCAGAACACAACAACAACGCACACACACACAGCGTCCTCTTTCCAGACCTGGACAGGGAAGTGAGTCCGCCAGTGCTGCCAGGGAACGTCGCTCAAACTGGGGGGGGTAGCAGAACCACAGTGGTCCTCCTTCTCTACTACCTCCGGACGTGCGAGTGTGTGTGTGTGTGTGTGTGTGTGTGTGTGTGTGTGGGTGTGTGAATGAGGGCAACCGAACAAAAGGAGTGTGTTTATGCTCAGATGCACTTTGATCAATGTTTATCCAGAAATTGATAAACAGGTGTTCATCATCTTCCATTAATAGAACTGACACGCACCTCCTCCGAGTATAAATACCACATAATACATAAAACAATGTGATATTTGGTACTGAGCGTCTGTACATTCAGTCCACAAAGACCTCTATTTACAGACCGGGGAACAATGCACATTCACACATGCTCATATGTGGAGGTGCTTCATCTTAAAGTCTGAGGTAACAGCCAATCAAAGGCTTCAAAACACCGCTAGTTGACAGATACTCACTATTCACCCAAATATGGGCAGAACTCTCTGCAGATCCTCTCTCATTGGTGGCCTGGCAGGTATACAGACCCTGGTCCTCCACTGTGATTCGGTCGATATGGAGGCTGCCGTCTTCTGCTGATATGACGATACCTGAAGATGCCAGATAATAACTTTCAGGCTCCAGATTAGATTAGAGCAACAATTTTGCGTGTTTATGATCTTTTAGTTTACCTGACCCTGGAGTCAGGGAGCATTCGTCTTTGTACCAGGTGATGGTTGGAGGTGGGACGCCTTCAGATGGACAGCTGAGGGTCACTGAGCTGCTGACGTTGACGGTGCAATCTGTCAAATTGTGAAGCAGCACCGGAGGCTCCAGAACTGAGGAAACAGAAACACACAAACATTAGTTCCTTAAGTGTGTGCCTGTGCAGTTTTTAGTAGCTTATTAGTTCTGTACAGGGCTTGGGTTTTACATTTTATGGCCCTTTACACCATCGACTCTGCTGTAGTGCAGAGGGAAATATTTAACATTTGTACTCCACTACATTTGTTTGACAGCTATATTAATTTAGCTAGGATTTTAGAGGAAAACTGCTCATTAAAAACAATGCGTTTTACTGCATCTATACAATGGAATATCGTATAAAGCAGTTCTCCATATAGCTAATTAATGCACATATAATCATGATATAATGCTCTTATGAACTTTTACTTTTGATCCTCTGAAATTGCACCAACAACAAGCTGACATATTATCACCTTTTATCATGTTTCAAGTAATCTGGCTAGAGTAAATCCAATACAAAAGACCCCCTCTAGTAAAAGTGAAGTTTTTCAAATTAATTGTATTATTATTATTATTTTAACCTTATTAACATATCTATATATTGATCCTTATATGACAGTAGGGATGTTATGAGTGACATAACAGTTAAATTGTACTTCTACCTCCTCACTCACGACTGAGGTTGAATTAAGTATCTCTATTGCTAGTTGCTAAATCTGTCTGCCGTTTTCTAATGCTTAGAAGGTTGTGTCCAGTGGGATTTTTTTAAGCTTTCCCTTTGAAAACAGCTGCTTGTTGTGGGAGAAACATTGATAAGAGCAGTAAAATTGTACCAAAACAGTAAAGCTGAAGGCTGAAAAATGATTAAAAAAAAAGACAAAAAAGTCACTAGAATTCTCTTAAATATGCCTACAGAGTCAGATAAAAGCTCTTTGCTGGTTAGCCACTCTGATCACCCTTTACACATTACAAAATAGTAATAGGAAGAACAGCAGCAGTGGCCAGTGGATATTTATAGCTGCTTAAATGACAGTTTCTGTTAACTTTTGGACTTTACCTTGAATAAATGTTTGAAAAGATGACCTTACTTTGAATATATTTTTACTCTGGGCTTCTTCTGTCGTCTTTCACCACTGCAAATGCAAACTGTTTGTTGACATATTTGTCCCAGAACAGTCCTACATATTTATAGTCTAAGACAGATTTGTGATGAAGTGAAACCAGTGCTATTTTTTCCCACACTTCTCTGGACTTGTGCCACTTCTGGACAATAACTGTGCACTGGTAGTGACACATGTGCATAAAAGTGGCCTTGGCTTCAATCTGTGAGTCAGCTGGAGTTTGGGTCCTCTTGGGTTTTTCTTACTCGCCTTTTAAAAAAACCCTGCGATAGAAAGTCACTTCGAAGGAGCAACAACAATGAAGAGTTGCATCACGTGGACAGATATCGGCCAGTGAGTTCACACAATGGAGCATCTCATACGCCATAATTATAATACAATACACACAGGCTATATTTAGACCAGATGCTAACTAAATCTTTTAAACCCCATGAGTTAATGTTTCCTCAATTTACCCCCTTTTCTGACTCTCCAGCCCCCTTGCCCTTCTCTCTGTGGTCACCCTGTCTCTCTAGTAATTCCCGTGTGGAGATCCCGAGGGAGGAAGTTGACGTGTTGAGGCCTGATTGTATGGAGAACAGCCGTAAAAGACACGAAGAAAAGTCACTTAACCATGGCGGCTGATTGTTGTTTCCCCTATCTTCCTCCTGGACAACAATTGATGATTGTCCGCGAGGGCCGGTGCCTGACAGTGTCTGATTGGCTGATTGTTCCTACAGCCCTGTGCAGGGGCCTGTAAATGTGGCATTGTGGGAAGTGCCATTGTGTGCTCTTCCTCCAGACAAGAGCTCATTCCCACGTGAAAGAGGTGCTGAGCTGGAGTGCAAGAGCAAAGCCAGGGTGGGGCCCCAGGAAGCTGAGGGGACCCAATTCCCAAGCAACAAGGCCTCTGTGAGAGAGTGTGGATGTTTGTTTGTATGTATGTGCAACGTAAGTACACAGGCACATCAAGAGGCTGTGAGTTTACACAGAGATCAGGGTGAGTTTGGCTTAAAAACTGACTCATTGCACATTTTGAGGGAAACTGCATGTGCATCTCACAAATTGCACTAATTTCAATCAAGTACAAGGGCCCTTGTTCAGCTTTACGTCGCCTAAATCTTTCTGCCCCATTAGAACTACTTCAATGGCTGCATAAAAGGATCTGTATGGAGGCAAACAAGCAACTCAATACCCAATTGTGGAATCTCATTGCTAAGTACTTCAGGTTGAGCTCAAGTGGAAACTTCTGGGTTTGAAAAAATGAAGTCAAAGTTCCAGAAACTGCAGTTCCTCGAATGGCCACTTGAGGCAAATCAGTACCCCACAGACTCTCATGTTAAAATGCCCAACTTTACAACAGAAATAAACATGCATATATCCAGGTACAAAAAACGTTTTGGTTTGTACAGCTAATTTCCCTGCTCATGATAACTTTATGAGGAGTAAATTTTTACAGACTCAATTGTTTTAATATTACGGCTTAAGGTACTTAATGCCACCGTACTGAGCTTTACCAACACTCTTCAGGAACTCCATGGGGGATATCACAGAGGGTTTGTCTATCTGTATAGTCAATGGTTGAACCACTGCATTTATTGTACTGAAATATTTGACTTTGACATCCATTAATCTGACTTTATGAAGCTTGAATTCCCCTGTTTTGAAATTTTAAAAAGTCATTTCAGAGGTTGGAATTTAAAAAGCGTGGTTTTATTTTCCACAAATTGAGATATAAATTTATAGAGACCAGTGTTTAGATAAAATAAGGTGTTCAAATTCATATTTAAAAGCCAAATTACACTCAGATTTGATTAGTGAAACACAGATGCAAAAAGCATAGTCTAAACATTGAATAGTTAGGCCCCAAAGGTAAAAACAAAAACAAAAAGAGTGTTGATAACTTGCAAATTTGTTGTTAAGTCGGTAAATTTAATTCTTCTTGATGATGAGGATGACAATAAAGAGGAGAACACAAATTTGAGATTACTCACTTGTCACCTCCACCTCTGTGTCTATGTGTGTTTCCTGTCTGGTGACCAGGTGACGGGCGGTGCATCTGTAGGCTCCAGAGTCTCTGGCTGTCAGATTGCTTAGCAACAGGATCAAAGAGTTGGAGAACTCCCCCAGTGTGAGCTGCTGATTATTCAAGGCGGGTCTACAGGTTTGAGCTTCCTGTGTGTCATACACTTGTTGCCATGACAGCGCTGTGTACAGGTACTTATTGGCTAAACAGGTGAGATGGAGGTCTCCGCCCTCTCTGGCCTCCTCCTGCTGGTTTACACTGAAGCCTCCTGGGACGTCTGAGGGAAACACAGAGGACACAAAAAGATGGATTAACAGGAAAGAAGAGGTGAGGAGGGAAAGGGAGCCTGAACAAAATACAGGCCTTCACTGATCTCCTGTTTGAGATAAATCAGCAGTCTCAGTTTCAAGTCTGGATCCTGAAACCAGGAGAGTTGATTCCACTATCCTCCATTTCTGTAACCTTTGATGACAATGTTGAATGGCTATTGTGGGTAAAAGCAGCTACTGGAATACAGTGAAAAGGCTTTTTTATTTACTTTAGCCATTTGAAACTTCCCGTGGAAATGGCTTGAGAGTTTCCTGATGGCAGATAGTGTTTATCTTTCCCGAACACCCCAAGGCCTCCCGAAATAAAGCGGACCTGCCAGTCCAAGGAAGTGCGCTGCACAGGGAAGTGGAACGATAAGAGCCCCAGGTTCCTGTTTCGCTCTTGCTCACACATACTAACAGCTCAATGAGGCCTGACACACAGACACAGACATGTACACACTCAAGAAAGTTTAACCTGTATGACTTGTGACAAATGTAACTTCACACTGTACACAAAACTGGAGTTTACGGCTTGTACGTGATGCACGTACACTAGTTTGTCCTGCCAAGCATTTCAACCTGTGTGAGTCACTCCACATGTATCAACACACTTGAACTGATTTTAGTTCACCTGAAGTGTCACACAACACTCAGTCTGTTTCATATTTATGTACACAAATATCTGCTCAGTTTCACTTCAGTTCTTGTAAATGGAGAAAGTGCAATACTGCTCTTTGACAAACTATACAATGTATAATTAGGCACCACTGAATACATTTGTAAAGTTTATATTGATATAAAATGTCAAATAGCTTAAGAGAAATTAAAGTTGTTTTTCTTTCAAATAAAACTAACAAAGGAGCAACAGTATTGTAACACAAATAGTTTGCAGCTTCACTCCAGCTGTTATTTCAGAGCTCTGCTGCTTTGTATGTCCTTAAATCTCCTATTTCCATAATGGTTAAATGATCTTGAAGATTGAATACAATCTTAAAATATGCTTCTGCAACAAAGCTAGATCATTTTTTTCATACTTGTCCCAGTCATTTCTGCTCGCCCTTCACAGTTGATTTTTCTCCTGTTGAATACAGTGTCTTCCTTTTCTTCATTTCTTCACCTTATATTTGAACTTTTTCTACCTTTTTGACATGTTCAGTCTGTAAATCAGATTCATATTTCATATTGCCCATGAAATCCTGTACATTACGTACCATACAGTCTCTTTGGCTTTTGGTAATGTTGTAAGTGACTAGAACTCACTGAATTTCAGGCATTTCAATCTTATATTTGACTAACAATCAGATATAAAAACTTTTTGGTGGTTCTAACAAATGTAATCAGGTAATATCTTTCATTTTTTTCAGAAAATACGAGTAATTTGAACGTTTCATTTCTCAACCTGAACTCCTGTAATCTTCAAAAACTGTAGAAAAAAACTGTGAAAATAACAGCATGCATCTGTAAAATAATGGTATTTGGTAAATAGTAAATAGTTTTCTTTTAAAGTAAAAAGATTTTAGGGTTGTTTTTTTACAGTGTAGTTGATGCTTTGACCTCACACTTAGAAAGTATCAAGTAGATCAGTTGATACGGACTTATTGTCATTCTTAAGATGGTGTAATAAAGTGAGAAAAGGAAGCGGATGAGAGAAAGGAAACTTACGATAGTTATTTTAAGAGGAATGACTCTGTGGAATTACATCAGGATGGGGTGGAGTGTGTCAAGGAAGCTTAAAATAGACTTTTTTACTGTAATTTCATGCTTAAAAAAGCTAGTAAGAACCCCCCTCTCCTGATGACTGCGGTTGTCTGGAATCACCTGTGATGTAGAAGTGGATGTCGAGCTGGTCTGAGCCCGCACAGTTGGAGGCGATGCAGCGATACACTCCAGACACAAACGCCTCTGCTACAGTCAGGACCCCCACCGTCTAGGAGAGCAAACATCCGCATGAGCAAACCAGCACTTAGCACATTATGAAAAACACACATTCATACGGCTCAGGCTCGTTTTACCTCTGCCACTGATGGCAGGAATCATATTTTCCATGGACCCACTGAGCAGACAATAGGGGCTGCTGAGCCAGACCTGCCCACTTCCAGCTTAGTGGAGCAGGTCAATGCTCAAACTGTGCTGAGGTATTAATATCAGAGAGCATCTGTGAGTGTGTGGGAGACTTAATTTTTTTGTTACTGCAGTGAGATGATCCAATCAGTGAGTCTACAACATTTTCCTTCCAATTTAGTAAAGGAAACTGTCAGAAAAACTGTTTCTTCAGAACGCTGTCTGGTTTTTCAAAGCACTGCTCCCACTTTAAGAACATCTGTACACTGTAAAAAAAAAAAACACTGTTGCTTTTATGGTGAAATTTCATCAGTTGTGTTTGCAAGAATGCTAATGCAAAGTTATGATAAAACATTTTCTACATTTATGGCAAAAAATGTATCGATGTTGTTAATTTTAGGGTTGAAAAACACGCTTCATTCCATATTTTACTGTAAAAAAATTTCAACCTTTAAAAATTTGAAAATTGCAGAGTTGCAGTACTCAGCAACAACAACAGACAGTAAAATAATAAATATACAAATTTAAATCTGAGGAATTCTAAATAAAAAACAATATAAGAAATATAAGTATAAGAAGTACCATGCAAAAGTAAGTTTAAACAAAATACTGTGTAAAAAAGACATATATTTGCTTAACCAAGGTAATAAATAAGAGTACAAGTTAAACCACAATATTGCACATTGTTATTATGCTATTATGTCAACAGATGTTATGAGATGACATATGGGGTAGTTTCGCTGTATAAATAAAAGTGAATTGAATTAAATGAGGGTTCACAAGATACAATCTATAAAATAACTACTTAAAGAGCCTATTTTTTGCTAAACTTCTTTGAAATAGTTTCTAAAGGAGACATCTTTGAAGCTTCTTTGACTCACCATTGTGGATTCTCATGCTAAAAGGTTTTTTGTGTAACTAAAAATGGTTATTTTATGGCATCAATGCAAAGAACCATTTTTTGGTTCCAGTTTACGCCTTTACTACATTAAAGTTTCCTCGATGTTCTGTGTTTTGAGAGTTGTAAATGGGACTCAAACTCTATTCAGATCAGTGCAAGGAGATCTGCTGATAAATGCTTTTTTTGTCATCAAATAAATATTGTGAGTTTATTCAAATCACGATGATTTTTGTGTGTTTTCAACCTTATTTCCTCCACTAGGGTCACGGAAAATTCAATTTCTACCGATCCCAGCCCCTTCGTCAGTCATGTTGAGTATTTCTGTGATTTTCCTACCTTGTTTTTCCCCTGAAGCACTTCTTGTCTCTGAGTAACACTCAGGATGTGGTTGTGTGTCGACATTGGGAGGAGGCTCTCTGTCACTGGGCTCCACAGCGAGGAGGACGTCGGACACACACACCTTAAAGGAGGAAGAGGAGGATGAGGAGGAGGATGAGGAGGAGGAGGACTCAGCTGTGTTGACACAAGTTATTTTGCCTCCAGGTGTGAGAGAGTGTGTGTTTTTCTCAGCTGTGCTCAGCAGGAGGAAGAGCAGAACACCAGGGAAACGCCTTGATGGTCGCTGCTTGATGTTTCACTGTGATTCACATTATCATCATCTTCGCCAACATATTTTTATCAATAGAATCATGTCCTCTTTCCCTGTCCTGCAGGCTGACAATAGTGAATCTTTGGAGTGCTTTGTAATGCTGGATTGTTCATCTATGTAGGATGCAGAGGTGGTATTGTCATCCTGTCGATTAGTTTCCTTCCATTCTTCACAAATCATCCCACATTTCCAGGACAGGAGTTCCGGTCCCTCAGTGACTCTCACAAGTCTGAATCCATAGATTACACACCAGCAGAGCTGTGGGAACTGGTGCTTATGCAAGACACTTTGTGGTTATTTACACACGTCTCTTCATTGTGAAAAACTCTGAAATCATGCAAAAGCTGGGGAGTGGCCTGAAAACCAGACAGGTTGATCAATAAGTTTCAGAGATGAGAGAAAAGCCTGATAGAGGAGTAAAATCTGCATTCTATGTGATCTATTTCTCAGCATCTCATTACTGCTCTAGTATATAAAAGATGATAATGAAGGGTTTCAGAGCGCAGTTAATTCACAGAATTTTATTATGCAAACAGAGTAATATTTCAAGATGACTGTGTCTTTAGTGTTTGCATATTAAAAGGCTAAATTAAGCAGAGGGCTCCAGCCTCCTTATTTGTTCTCTAAAATTTTCTGTCCTCTAAACTGAGAAGTATCTGTTTTAGTTGCATTTTTCTGGAAGATGTACTGCACAGCCTGATTCTACTAGATCAGAAATGTTATGTTTTAAGTTTACTGTCAAAGATGGCGATAAATGGAATGAGTAAATGTGCTTTGTTTCGACATAGCATCCCAGTCAGACCAAAATTATTCTTTCTTTTTTCTTTGCCAATCAACAAATTTGTCCTTGAAATTTATTTCACTTTGAAGTGCTTCCAGTTGGACTTTTATCGATAATTTTCATTTGTTTTTATATCCAGAAGCTCAAGTATTCCTATCTTAATGAATTTACGCTTGTAAAACCAGCTTATTTAACAAATAAATTCCCTTAGAAAATAACTGTCACCTCTCAAGCTGAATGGGTAAAACCACCCAGTCTGTGAACACAACACCTCTAGTTCCAGAAGTTAGAAAACCTTTTTCAAAATGAGGATTAATTGGTGCGCAGATAACTGAATGATGTATAGAAACTTAAGCTAGGGCCTTGAACTGTGCCTTTCTTAACTGTGGATCCCAAGGCTTGCTTTAAATGTTTCGACATGGGCAAGTTTTTTTTTTTTGGAAAACAATCTGATATATAAATGTTTGCAGGCTAAATGTCATGGCTTCATGCACATTTTGCAAGTTGAGGGGTTCAGTTCAGTTCAGGTCAGGTCAGGTCAGGTCAGGTCAGGTCAGGTCAGGTCCGTGTACAGATAATAGCTAGAAAGATGTAACGACAATAAAAGAGAGCTTTTGTGAGTCAGTTCAACTTTGTTCCAAGTCACAAAGATTTACCAGCTGCTCTACTGGATTCAGATTTGGCCTTGAAAATGAAAAAGATAATATGAAACTGACATTAAATTGCACAGTAACTGAAGCTCTCTTTGAGTGTTGAATATTCAAAAAAACTGATCGGTGACCTCTCAGGTTTCCTTCATAAATATGTATCAGCAAGCAGCCAGTTAGTTTAGCTGGTTCCATGACAATCACACAGATTACAGAGTTTGCTACTGGACTACATATAGTTAATTTGTTTTATAAGATTTAAAAATGCTGTTAATGCTTCAATTTGCTATGTTAGAAGCCTTTGTTGATAAGTTAATTGTTTCAGGGACTGTGTAATTCCATATTTGACATTATTGATGTTTTCTTCTACCTAAAATTGCTGTAAAAAAGTAAACATCCCTCCTTTTCTTTCTTTCTTTCTTTCTGTCATAAAAGTAACATCTCCATCAAATTGGACCACTGTACACTGTATCATATACACTGCTGTTCAAAAGTTTGGGGTCACCCAGACAATTTCATGTTTTCCATAAAAACTCACACTTTTATTCATGTGCTAACATAACTGCACAACGGTTTTATAATCATTAATTAGCCTTTCAACACCATTAGCTAACACAATGTAGCATTAGAACACAGGAGTGATGGTTGCTGGAAATGTTCCTCTGTACCCCATGTAGATATTCCATTAAAACTCAGCTGTTTTCAGCTAGAATACTAATTTACAACATTAACAATATCTAGACTGTATTTCTGATTAATTTATTGTCATCTTCATTGAAAAAAAACTGTTTTTCAAAATAAGGACATTTCTAAGTGACCCCAAGTTTGTGAATGGCAGTGTACCTGTTATTTTTTTTCCCCAGCAACATTACCATCCACCCACCACATGTGTTAATGTGTCAGTAACCCTGTATTTATTGTTAAAAACTGCATTTATTCCTAAAACTAAGATTTGGTCAACTTTTTAACATGCACATGTACGTAAAAGTGTGTATGGTAATTAGAGGCTCATTTTCCTGTCTTTAACCTGTTCTTCTTAAATTTCTTAAGTTAAATCTATCTATCTATGGAATGCACCTTCATTATTTAGACATCATCCTCCCTGTAAACCATCATTTCCGGTCTGTACATTGATCCTCTGCCTGATTACCGATGTGTCAGTGCGTCTGTCCGCTGCCTGTCTCTGTCTGTATCCTTGTCGTCACCCTTCTCTGTCTGTCCCGAGCTCCTCCCTGACTTCGGTTCCTCTCTGCGCCCTGATTACTCTTCCTCTTGGCATTGAGATGGTGTGCGACGGCACAACCGACCCACCCTGTGCATGACACTGTGGGCCTGACGCACATGCCGGGCAAATGCACGCATGCACATACCGACAACCACCATCCACCCAGGCACAGATTACACCAGCTAGCACTCCCACGCTTCCCAGGAAAAGCCTTCTCACTCAGAGTTGCCAACACACACACACACACACACACACACACAAATTAGTTGGATGGATATGTGGACATAAAGGTGGTTAGACACAGAAAATGACACGTATACATGCATCCACAGACGTACCACATTCACACGGTATGTGCCTGCCAACAGGGTGAGCAGCAGCCGCCTGGAAATTTGAATGAACTGTTGCAGGTTGTGTATCAGTGGGGGTCAATCCCTTGCCTCTTCATCCATCCCGCTTTGCTACCTAAAATATACTTTTACCGGTGTCCCTGTCTGTTCCTGTCTCAACCCCAAAATAACCACAGAGCATATGAACCAATACACAAATATAAGCAAAGTTTAATGCAAAAAAACAAAAACAAAAAAAAAACAACCCCCCCCCCCCAAAAAAAAAAAAAACAAAAACACAACAACTGATATAACACTTCAATACATCTTCATACAGATTTGGCAAATATTGTCATTCGTCATATGTAAGTTAGTTGTATAAAATTATTAAATATTAGATTCATATATTACTCATAGAACATCTGTATACAAGGAATGAATCACATTGGCAGACACCCGTAACATGGGACACTCACACACACACACTCCTGCATTAACACACACATGGTCACACATGGACTTTACTCAAACACTTACTGCACTCGCTCGCTTAAAATGGCTTGTAGTATCACACATACGCTTAGGTTTTAATACAAAGACAACAGGGCTGTTATACTGACATCGTATGACACACAAAGAACACATTTTGAAGTGGGATGACAGTGGACAACACAGGATAGTCTCTGGTCTTTACAGACTTCCTACATGGTAGGCGTCCGCTGACCGTCAGTCTTTTAATAGAGAACTGAAGGCATCCCATAGTGAACAACACAAAGCTTGTCCTCTCTCCTGTTTCGCCCGTCCAAGGTAAGCACATTTGACCTTCTACCCGTGGCTAAAAATTGGAACAGAAACTCACAGCTTTTGTGGATGTCAGAATCAGATCAGGGCTTGGGACAAGCATGGTTCATGCACCCATTATAGTACCACTCTAGGACACAAAAAAACAAGCAAAGCAGCTCCAGAAATGTGGCTGGTGGACGGATGGAATTGCACTTCTTCTGGCTCAAAATGTCTGTGAAATGTAAAAAGCGTAAAACTACAGGACAGCCTGGTGTCGTGGGGGTTTGCATTGGGAAAATGAAGGAAATAAATAAATAATCAGTAAAGCAGGTGTCCTTGTATCCTTAGTGTTGTGGCATATTTATCTCCTGGTTCCTCCTGTCCTCACTGCTCAGCAGTGGTCCAAGTCTCTTTTCTCACTTTTTCCAGTTTAGCAAGCATCAGGATCATCACTTGGGGTCAATGTTAATGTCACTGAGGGTTCTGGCTGCTGTGGAGAGGCACTGATGAGTGTGTGGAGGGGAGGTGGGCTCCAGGGTGGGAGGCGACGGGGAGTTGTTCTTCTGCAGAGGTGGAGGATGCTGGGTTGAGGTGGAGGGCAGAGCTGGTGAGGGAAGGGGGTTGGAGAGGTATGTGTGGGGGGCAGCAGAGTTGGGGGAAGGGGTGTGGGGGTGCTCTCAAGAATAGATCAAGCTCTTGAGGAAGCGGACTGTGCCACGTTTGAAGACGAAGGGACAATCACGCCGCTGGGAAGCGTCTCGCGTCGGAGAGGAAGCCAAACAACGAGAGGAAAAGCTCTCTGATTTTCGCACAGGAAGCCCACCGCGCCTCCTGCCCGGGCCAGATAAGAGCGCTGAGGTTCCCAGGGCCAGACCCAGGAGTGGACCCAGGCGCGAGGCCCCCCATCAGCCTGGCCCAGCCTGGTCCACTGTTCCTGGGCCTCCTCCAGCACGCCGTCAGGCTTGTGGTGCAGCAGGGCTGCAAAGAACAAGGGCCTAGTGAGGATCCAACCAATACTACCAGTCTAAAGAAACAGTACAGATATGAAGTGGAACCAGAACAGAGCTTTACAAAGGACCATAACTCAGCCAGTTAAGAGGCCAAATGCAATCTGCTAGGACATTACTGTGCAATTACACTTTACTCATTTCACCTTCACAGCCTGTAGACCTCAAACTGCTGTGTATATTGTCAGCTAATGTACTGCTGTGTTAAAAATAACTGCCTTTTTGTTGCATTTTTTTCTTTAATGCCTCATTGTTTCTGTAATTAATGAGGTTGCAATAAATTTCCAATTGAAACCAATGTCAAGGGAATAACAATCAGTAAAATCTAAATGTCAGGCACAAATTTATCAAAATGACCGTGAAATAAATTGGCTTTGGCACAGTTCCTAGCATGTGCAGATTACATGTGACCTCGTACTGTGAAACAAGACTGAGATACTCTCATACATACATACGTACTTTTGCACCATAGTACATTACAAATATTTTAAAAAAAAGATCTTCTCGGTAAAGGTTCACATTTCTGCAGATTAAAGAGTTTACGCCACTCAACCCTGATTTAGTAATTAAGCACTGCCGGCTGGTTTAAAAGCATTCTCATGTACATTAAGTGGATTAGTTTTGGCAGGGGTGGACGGACCAAACCTCAGTAGAGGCACGTTGGCATGGCGCCACATGTGAGTGCCAGGGTTAAGGGTCGAGTACACTGATGATGTCAGTGTGTCTCAGTGGGGGAATAGAGCGTGGGCGGCTGCTGCGGTGCTCTCAGGTAATACTTAACCTTTCTGACTCGGTCATAAGGAACACAATAAGTGTGTGACCTCTGAGAGCAGCTCAATCAATGTTTCTGCCAAGTGCTCGTGTGTGTTTGACTTGACTCAGTGACGGTCTCTCTGCGTTGATGGGCTGGGCCATTTCTCATGAGAACATTTGTATATAGAGTGTGTGTCAGATATAAGAGAAAGCATCACAGGATGCAGTGTGCAATCACAATAATAAACAGGCCTCTCACCCCGCGTCCTGGAGCGGAAATTCATTAAATCATAGCGTTTGATTTGGAAACCAACAAATCGTGACTGAGAGCACGGAACTGGCCTCTATTGAAGTGAGTGTTTTTTTTCCTCCGTCCTTTCAAGTCTGAGATACACCGTGTACTGTGTCTGTGAATGCGCGTGCAAACACACACACACACACACACACACACACACACCCACACACGCACACACACACAGGCTACATATTCACATGCACTTAAACTTATGGAAAAGGACACATGGACAGTAAGAAAACAAAAATATGAAGAAAGAGCTGTACAAGCAAACAAACATATAAACACAGGTATGATGAATCACACACACACACACTTATGTGGATGCATGCACACAAACAAACACACACATTTTCACACATTCCCGCACATGAAAGGCCCCCAAAGGCATCTGTTCTGGTTACAAGAAGGAAGTGCTGTCTGAACACACGCTGAAATAGACAAAACATGTCTCGCTTTTCAAAATCACACACACACACACACACACACACACACACCAATGACTAACATAAAACAAACATCATTATTTGTGCTGTATGTGTGTGTGTGTGTGTGTGTGTGTGTGTGTGTGTGTGTGTGTGTGTGTGTGTGTAGCATTACAGCATCAATGTTATTTTTAGCCTTTAAGGCAACATGTGAATCTGCTACACTGTTCAGTTTAGCTGCATGTGCATGATGCAGTTTACTAAATTAGAATATATTGAGATAGTCTATTGTGTCAGATTGGAGCTCAGTATGGCTCTTGATTGTGCTTTTGGTACATTATGTGTACAATAGGGAAGAAAATATCTATAATAAGGCTTGTTCTGGCAGCTGATAGTGTCTGAGGTGAAAAATAACATGAATTCGCTGAAGAGTCTGCATGCTAAACTGCTTCTGGTCCTCTACTACTTACAGGCCTTTGGGCGGGCAGGGATGCCAGAGCCACTGGATGTGTGGAGGAGGGACTCCGTGGGATGTGCAGTGCAGAGCTTGTCTGCTGCCTCGCGGGACAGATCCGGGGTCCTGCAATGACACCGCTTTCTCCCCTATCTGAGGACTCACTGTGAGGCACAAACAGAAACATGCAAGAAACGGTTTAATTAACGTCGAGGCAGGCAGTCAGTCACAGGAATGACGAACTGATCTGTCTTTTCTCACCATTGACCACAAGTGTCAGAGTGAGATTCTGGTAGAGTCCATATTCCTGGATTCGTACTAGCATAGTGTACTTCCCAGCATCCTCCTCTGCGACATCCCGGATGATCAAGGAATTCCCTTCCATGTGGTATCTGGAGCATTGCTCTGCAGCCACCATGCCGTCCTTCAACCTGTCAGGACAAAATCACAATAAAAAAAAAAACAATCTCTGAGTAAAGTTTGAAAGAGGAAAACCAGAAGTTTGTGTGATTATCATTATAAATTACTTCGAATTACGAAATTTCTTTGTCAGAATCCATGAAGTGCGTTCTTGCTAACAGAACCACCAACGCCTTTCCACGGAAATGAGGAAGAATGCCAGAGTTAACGAGGCTTTGATCCCAGTGATGTTTTACAAGAAAAGGAAGTGAACACTAAAAAGGGAACTCAAGGAACTCGAGACACTTTGGTGATCTCTTACCAGATGACTTTAGGGGCCGGAAACGCTTTTAGCTTGGGGGAGATTTTGTAAGATTTCTGTCCTGATTGTACCACCACCACAGATCCATTCCTTGGCTTCAGACGGATAAACGGACGATCTGAAATTGAAGAGGCATATTTATGTGAGATTCAAAAAGCAGATGTACAAGTTTGATAATTGTTGCACCACTGTTGATTCACTACGCAGGGATTCGAAGTTTGAGGCGAAAAATGTGATGATGAGACAGACAGAAAGTATGAAAATTAACAAAAATCTAAGGAAGCTTATCTACAATGAGTAATCTGAACATATGACTGTGACTGCATCATCGAAATGTCAGGAGATCTTAGTAGAATTTACTCACCGTGGACGATGACAGTGACTTTCTGCTGTTTGCTTTGATCACCGCTGGTGACGCGACATGTGTAGAGACCTCGGTCTGAGCGGTGAAGCTTCGGGATGGTTAGAATGCTGTAGAACAACATGTGTGTTTGGTGTCTCAGGAGCCGTTTGGACATGGAGCCGGCGTTGTTGCTCTGAAGGTTGAGAAGGAAGAAGAGCCACAGAATTAACACTGAAGGTTCATCTGCATGTCCTCAGGATTTATTCTGAAAATCCAAGACTGTTAATGTCTTTGACCCTCGATGCAGCCCCTTCATATAGCAACACATTCCTTTTGGACAGTGGTAGCAGAAGTATTAAGATCCTTTACATAAGTTAAATAAAAGTACAGGAGTATTGTCACCAAAACATAGTTAAAGTATTAATATCTTATTATTATTGATATATTATTACACATGAAACCATTCAACTAGTTGGACTGAAGCATCGGTGTGTCAGAAGCACATTTTTGCTGCAGGTGGACTTAGATTGGGGAACATTATATTGAAATACTTTAAATAATGTTTTCTATTCAAGGTGCTAATCAGATGGATTAATGTGAAAGGAAAGAAGAAAAAAGAAACTTGATCTACATATCTGTTTCCAGGTCTTGAACTTAAACTCAAATCTTTGATTTTTTTGCGAGATATTGGATAATTTGGTTTTATTTACTAAAATGAAACCATATTAGAAGTCGGGAGGAGAAAAGTTCTATTCAGTGGAGCTGCTAACAACTTACAGACATCTGACACGTGACCCCAACTACATGCTGCTTTTTGTAAGTGATCAGAGGCCAAAAAGGTTGGAAAGCACTGATTTATTCTTCAATGATATGTGTGATATTTTAAAAGCCTGCTATGCTATGCAATGGTTTGTGTAAAAATCTTCTTTTTTTAAAATTAGCTAGTAAATAAAGCTGTAAAATGTATGTAAAAGTGCAACATTTCTCTCAGAAATGTAGCAAAATGGAAACATAAATGTAACTACAAATACCTCAAAGTTGTGTTTAAGTACGGTTTAAATAAGACACACTTGATAAATGTTCTAAAAGATGTAATTATTAAATAACTAAAGGTACTTTTCCCTTGTTGTAACAGTTATTAAATATATAATGGTATAGATTCTCTGAATTCTTTATTATATGAAAGGAAAGCAGCCAAACTATGCATTAAAAAGGCTTTCTGATGAATTTCTTACAAATAGTTTACGATCAATCAATACATATTCATAAATTTGTCATAAAGCAAGGTTACAACCACCTTCTAGATGCACTTCAATATTGTTTTAATTCACAGACTGGAGGCAATTTAACTTTTATCATCAGTAGATGATAGATGAGATATTGGTTTACTTATACTGTGCACTATTTTGTGTGTTCTCTGAGTGTTTTGAAAAGTAGACATCTTTCACTTAATTACCTCTGCCTAAATAGAATATCACTAAAATAACATATTTGTCAGTGGCATTTTGGCATCACCAGCCTCACATCTAGGATCACAGTGGGTGAAGAGGTGTACTGTTCCCCTCAGACAGCCGAATGTAGCTGATGAATACACTCCTGCTCAGTCTCTATCAAAGGTCGTTTGTCATCTAAACCTGTGCTTCTCTGCTTCTCTGGTCTCTGCCGTCTTTAATGCAGGCCTGACCTTTCCAGGGTAGTCCCAGGTGATGTTGACTCTGGTGTTTAACTCGGCGGTGGCAGTGCAGTTCAAGACCAGCCTCTCTCGCTTCAGGGCCTGCACAGGTCCACTGGTGTTCAGGTACACCTCTGTGATGTTGCTCACTGGGAGAAGAAGGAAACAAATACAGGAAATCTCATGTCAAAGATGACCACTGAGACACACAGATGTTTATGTGTGGTGCTGCAGAGGCGACATGCTAACCTGGTCTGTGCACAAAGTAAATACGTGACTTATGTTTGACCCCGTCGATGACCGTTTGGCAGAAGAAGAGGCCGATGTAGTAGAACGTGGGAGTTCGGATTGTGAAGCCTCGCTTGCTGCTCCATAAAATGTTCCTCCGGTCTGGACTCAGGCCGTCACTGGGGAACTGTGGGAGAAGCAAGGAGGAGAAAACACCCATCACATGTTTTACTGCACCGCAGCCTGATTCACAGATTCGTCACACTTCACCACATCACATTGGGCAAATCTGAACTCTCATTTACAAGTGAAAAGATTAGTAAAAAGAGTCATGGCTAAAGAAAAGGTCACAGTGACTAATTTTAATATTTATTTCTCCTCCAAGAAACGCGGCAGTTACATGACGATCGGCGTACGTTTGTTAATCGGTCCTTCCGTCTGTGCGCAACATTACTTAAAAACAGACCAAACGATTTGGATGAAATTTTCAGGGAAGGACAGAAATGAAACAAAGAACAAGTGATTAGATTTTGGCAGTGATGCAGCTTATAGTCTGGATTCATAGATTTGTTAAAGATTTCTGTATCATTGCGAGATAGCGGTGCAGCGTCACTGTAACTATGGCAACAAGTGAACACTCCATCAGCTGCCTGCTGATGATTTACATGATTGCAATCCTACTACAAATCGACTGCTGCTTATTTATCAACACTTATCTGTCAAGAATGATACGACTGAGCAGCCTTGACAGAGTACAGCGCTTTCTGAGTGCTTTTTTTTATTAACCATGAAATACTGCAAAATAGGGAACGAATTTGGTCATACTTTGTGATGCAACATCTGGTAAAAATAAAAAATAAAAAATTCAATTTATTTCCATCTGCTGATGAAGAGTTACTAAAGGGCAACAAGAAGTCAAGAATGACGGTGTGAGTTCAAGTCTAATCAAAAGTCAAATTTTGTATATTTCACTATCAAGACGGTGTTATAATGTTATATGTAACTAAGACAAATACAATCCATTAAATGTGCAAAAGTAATGGAAATTAGTTATCTCTTCTTTTGGTGCTTTTGAATTTTGAGACTTAAATGTTGCTGCATTTGCAATTTGGGAATCCTGCTGAAAATGAGTCATTGCTTTTAAAGAAGCTTAAGTTAAGATTTAGAATGCATTTAAAAAAAAGATTAATCCCAGCTCAAATGATTCAGTTGTACATTTTCAGATGGAGGTCACTTCAGTTTTGGGGTGAAATGATAGTCGAGGGGTTATGGAAAATTCCACATTGGTGCAAATGCTGTCCAGAGTACTTTTCTTGCACAATGAAATCTCCTCTCAGCTTTGCATTGAAATCAGCCATAGATACAGAAACACATGCAAACATCTTCAAAGCCATTGCAGAATGTGCATCACCAGACTCAGTTGAAACTGAGCAAAATTGTGTTCACTTAACTGCATTCAATTTGGAGATCCAGTTCATTCTAGACTGAGATATTCACACAACTTTTTGGGAATCTGTGCAGTTTTTGGCCACATGAAAGCCTTCAGAAGCCTGACTGTGTTCTCACCGTGTTGGTTTTATAATTCCTGGCTGTCATGGCCTCTTGTGTAATTGTATAACCTTGTTGTTTTCTTGGAGGCCACTACAAGGAAATGTTTCCTAGAATTTCTATGACACAGTGGAAGCCTCCCACCCTCTCTCAGGGGAACAGGTAGACCCCCCTCCATCCCCATCACACACACACCTTCCCCCACTCCTGCACCCCCAGTGTGAACTGGCTGATATCCCCCCTCCCAGAGTGAGGTGACCCTCGGAGACGCCACTGAGCTCTTCCTCCTCCCCTCGCAGTCAAAGTAGATACTTCCCCCTCTTCTTCCTAATCCTCGACTCACTGACGCCCCATATGAACACCCTCAGTGCCCCTCTTACCCTCATCCTCTGCCCCTACATGGAGCTGAGGTGATAGTGGAGGTGGAGGGAAAAAGGGGAGGAGTCAGGATATAAGACTCCAGTCTATCTCCTGGCATCCTGTTACTACAGGATATAGACATTTTGACTGGTACCCCACGTCGACCCTGTCATCTCAGACCTCCGGGACCTCCCAGTCACTTTCACGGTTGGAGCGAGAGAGCAGAGGCTCCTGGGTATTGTTCCTGCTGAGAAGGGTCACATCAGAGACCCAGGCAAAGTGCAAGTCCTTCCAGGAAAAAAACACTCCAGAGGCTGTGACAGCGAGTGGATTCCTGGTTCAGACCGGCCAGCGCAGGGGAACAGGAGGGAGATGAAGGAAGAGGAGGAGAGCTATTTTTAGAATAATTACCTTAGTGGTTCCAGGCATTTGTGAGGAGATGGAGGAAGGACAAACACACGTGTGTTTGTGTGTGTGTGTGTGTATTTGTGGATATGACATGCAGGACCCGGTTAGTCCAATTCTTTGCACTTCCTGCATCCCAAATCCTGACAATTTCAAGTTCTTAGATGTTTTTCTTGTTCTTTTGTTTATTTAGCCACGAGAGCAGCCTCTAGTTCAGACTGAGACATCTTAATAACTATTTTCTAGATTGGGAATACATTTTGAAGAGACATTCATGCTCCCACAGGTTAAATCCGAGTGACCTTCAGGAGCTACTGACTTTACATCTAGCACTACCAGGGTCATATTTCTGATTTTGAATTAAATTCTAAACAATTAATTGATGAATTAACATGAAATTTGGTTCTTGTTCTCAGAAGAAATTTGAATAACTGTGATTATCCCATGACTTTTGATCCAGTGCCATCATCGGGTCACAAAGTTATCCAACACTTTGGTTTAAGGATAAACACTTACAAAATTGAAGACTAATTTAATTTGCACTGATTAGTAAATGTTTGCAGGCTAAAAGAACAAAGGCAGTGAACATAGTAGACTTAACTGCAAGCCATTTGCCTTTTTGCATTGTCAGTTTGAGCATATTAGATGTTAGCAATTGTTATATTGTGCAGCCTCACAGAGTTATTATGTGTGAGGAGACTCTTCATGTAACACATTAAAGTCAATTTACTAATCAGGATTTGTACTGTTTAGCCTCTGAAAACAATTATATCATGTCTTCTCTGGCTCTTGAAGGGAATTAACACAATAATATTGCTTTGAAAACTGTACATTATTTTTTGTAAAAAGGCACAAAATAGCCAAAAGCTATTCAGGTACCAGGAAAGAGAGGGTCAGACAAAGAAGCCTTTCAGTTACATGATTGGAAGTGCAGATTAGGATGCTTTAACTTGAACATATTGCTCAGAAATCTCTGCTGAGGCTTCGTTCTTTCTTTACGTTTTGTGCATATGATACGCTGCACATGCAAAAACAGAAGAGATAAATGAGAAAAACTGGATTTTAAGCAGCACCTGCTGATTGTTTCTCAATCATATTGTCTAGACCAGAGTCAATTTTGCACTCTATTGTAGATATAAGTTTCCTACAATGACGCACAAGCCACCGCATTAATGACCAGCACTGCTGATTAAAGACAGTGGACTGCACTTTGATCTGTCGGGGCCAACAGTAGCTACCTCTGCTTCCTCCACTGGGCTCGCCAGCTGTTTAAAGCATCAGTTGGGGGAAGTTGGCATCCATTATTCCTACTACAAGAGGTGAAGGGCAAGATGTGGGAAGTGGTGCTGGCCGGGAGCCAACGGGGCACTCCAGACTCCATGTCCTGTCTCCAGAGGAGAAAACGGTGCCAGCAGTGGTCCTCGGAAAAAGTCAGTGAAGAACGTGGCACTGCTGGGGTTTTGTTCAGGACCTGAGCTGGCCGTGTTGTTTAAATAACAGGCAAAAAACATGCATACAGTGACAAACACACACGCCAGCCAGTGAGCAACATAAATGCTGCTTTTTGCACTCTGTAACTCTGTCCGCTCTCCCCCTCACTCAGCACTTAAGCACCGACACTCACAAACATATCCGCACACACTTTCACACATATCCGCAGACGGACACAAACTAACGGACACACACGCCACAGTGTAACGGCAGCCAAGATAAGAACAATGTGGCGAATGATCTGGACGAGCAGAAACAACTGGACCGTGCATTGTGTGCATATGGGTGGCCTGATGGAAAAAACTGGGACTAGTAATGATGTGCACAGAATGTGAGCGGCGTGATCGAGCAGGAAAGGACGTGAGTGTGACGTGAGTGTGTGGATCCATTTACAGCATGTGGAGATCTCTGCACATAAAACACAATTTAAAAGACATCCAAACTGTTGCTCCCATTTCCAGCACTGACCTTGACCAGTGTGGTGGTGATGTTGGGGTTGGTGACCCGGCAGGGGATGAGCAGCGGCTGCTTTTCCTTCATGTATAACACACCTGGGCTCATTTCTGGATGTTCCACAAATGGCCGCTGGCTGTCTGAAACCCAAACACTGCGGTCAGGGACACATATGGTGCAGACAATAAGCATGTACATTCAATGCATGAATGAAAACTCCTTATTTCTTATGTGTACACTGTGGAAAAACAGGAATTTAAAAGACCAGTTCACTGAAATAACAGAAGACATCTCACCTGTCCATGTTTCTGCATTTTCCTAAGCTACTACTTATGTATTATAGGCGAGTACCAAAGAAGTTGCTGCACCACTGCTGCTGTTCTATAACTTCATTCCTTTTAATGCAGCGTAAAAACTAAATGCAAATGCATCATTTTTTCCCCTCACATCTGCACTACAGTGAAAATCAACTCCCCCATCCACAGTAGAAGCTAAGCCTTTAGCTGACTGAGAAAATGAGACGTCATTTTATGTGAACTGAACCTTTAAAACCACACACATTCTTAGAAATAATAAAAAAAACAATCGTCCGCCTCTATACACAAACACAACGACACACATTCAAACACTTGCAAGTATCAATCTCAACAACAAACAAACAGAAACAAACAGACACACACTCCTAAACATACACTATCCTCCACACCCATTCACTGAAAACCCATTCAGCAAATGACTGCCTGCAGTCAACAATAAACACAGATTGTTTAGAAGCAATC
This sequence comes from Acanthochromis polyacanthus, assembly GCF_021347895.1. Taxonomy (NCBI): domain Eukaryota; kingdom Metazoa; phylum Chordata; class Actinopteri; family Pomacentridae; genus Acanthochromis; species Acanthochromis polyacanthus. Next base: position 18,995,162 of record NC_067132.1, on the reverse strand, counting down.
AAACGGTTCCTCTGTGCTTTCTCTTACTGTAATGGTTCTGTGCCATTCAAAGGTGTGGGTGTTGCTCTCTGTATTGTTTGTTACCATAGGGTGTTATTCAAGGAAAGCAAATCTCTGAACATTCGAACAAAAGTACCCCAAGGACTAGTAGACTGAAGGCTTCCTTCTCTTGCTTTGATTCCTAATAGAGGACTCGGGGAGGGAGGCAGGCAGTAGAGCTGCAGGCCAAGTCTGACGCTTAATGGACATGGTGACCTGAGCGATTGATGGCCCCCGACGGTCCTGTTGGCCAAACAGCAGTCTGCCCTGTAACCCTGGCCTCCAGCCCAGCTCGGTGCCTCACAGCTCAGACTGAGCAGGACGGGGAGGAGCAGACATCGAGCCTCCTCTGCCCCTGGATACCACTGAACCACCGGCCTTCATCTTATCCCTCTCAGCTCCTCACACACACACACACACTTCCCCACACCTCCCTGCCGCCACCTTGTAGAGACACAGCGACATCCCCTCCCAGCACACCCCCTTCGGGCCCTTCCCCTCCTCCCCCAAGCACAGGATGCTTCAAGCAAGGCTGAGCAGAGCAGATAAGGCTGATGCCCTGGGAAACTCTGCCCGGGCCTGAGCCTTTCAGCAGCTGGGCTATTCCTGGCCTCGAGGTAGCACGTAAACGAAAGTAAAAAAGGATTTATATATAGACGGCAGGGGAGGTAGGCCTGGGATGAGAAAGGAGAGGCAGGGGAGGAGGAGGGTGACTCTGTGCCAGAGACATCTAGAAGGATGTGCTGCTGGGACAAACAGTGTTTAGATATAATTGGTTCTCTGGCATTGGTCTGTATTTAGCACCCACCACATCCTGTTTAACCTGAGGATAGGAACAATGAGCACAGCGGGGTGAAGGAGTGAGGGGCTTCACAGTGAGTGGGCCGGCGAGTAAAAGACAGCAGGAAAAAAAAAAAACCCCAGAGTGTCACTTAGACCTCAGCAGCAGTGTCTTACCTGTAACATAAACGTAGATGGATGTCTGTTTCTGGGTTCTGTGTTGGTACCGGCAGCGGAACAGGCCGGTGTGTTGGGTCTGGCTGTGGGGGACTCTCAGACGGCTGCAGTACTGCTGGCTTGTCCTCCCACAGCAAGATTCCTCCACTTCCACCTGATCTCTGGCCAACCCTGCTGGGAACGCCCATGACAGCTGCCAGCGACCCCTGGTCAACAGTTAGAGAACATTCAGTTTACATCACAGGAACGGCATCCCTTTATCTCATGATTGTTTCACCATATTGAGCTGTGTGGGTGGAAGGATGGAAGCTCTTCAGAGGTACAAAAATGCAAGGAGATCCACAAGAAAATGCACCTTCTTCTGTTAGTTTCTTGTTTGATTTTGTTAGAATTTTTATGTGAAACTCAAAAGATTAAAAACTTGAACTGTTCAAATGTTTTTTTGTAATTTCCCCCCAAAAAAGAGAGGAAAGGAACTGATGACCTACTATTATTAGCAGGTAAAAAAAGAGAGCAATGAGCAGCTGTTTAATTTTGTGAGATTTTTTAATATAAAACTCAAAAAATAAAAACTAATGACAGGGAAAAACAGTAGCTAGAACTTCTTTTTCTGGAAAAACAAAGGAAAATAAGTGATTAACCACTATTAATACCAAGTATCACATGGTATTTAAAGATTAAAGGAGAAAGTTGTCCATTTTGTCAAGCTACAAGAAGAAAAGGAGAGAAAAGATTGACAGAAAACTATTATGTCTAAGTTGAATTGGAGCTTTTTAAAATTAATAAACTGCATTTACAAAAGGCCAAGTATCCCAAGTGACAGTTTATTTTGGTTTAAGTATCTTGATGGTGACTTTGACAACCTTTTTTATTATTTATTTTGAGATATTAAAGCTTAGACAGAGGTAGCAATTGCTCTTTTATTAAACCAACCTCTCTTTAAACGTTATCTTAAAGTTAATAGAAAAAATGTGATTTAACCAAGAAGAAACAATAAAAACAAAAACAGTAATTTGAGACGTTTGAGTTTCTGTAACTGAGCTTGCAAAGTGATGTTCACAAATAATTCCAGTGTGTAGATGTAAATCAACCTTTGTAAACCTGTAAAACAAATCTGCATGTGAAATTGCAGTTTGTAAACATGTAGAAAAGATTTGCATTTGTAGGAAAAATTGAGCATGGAGAAAAATAAGTGCTCTTGTGGACACCAACAGATATAAAGCAGAAAACTAGAGAATTTTGTCTTTGCACCTGAATCTAACAGGACCGCCACAAGTCAGATTCAACCAAATATCTTCCGCACAAGTCGGATTTTCTCACATTTACTTATTTTACACTTTAACAAATGTTGATTTAAATCTACAAAGGTTGGAATGATTTGTGAACATCACTTTACAGGCCTGAAAATCTCACTGACCCTGAAATGAAGCCACCACACCATCGGAGTTTTTCTGGTTCACATCCACCTGAAACTCACCTGCAGCTGATCAGCAGAGTCTGGTTGACATTCAGGACCAGATGCGGAGTTTTCACATCCAGGAGAGGAACGCTGAACTTCCCCTTCTGATCTTTATCTGCAGAGGTTGGAGAGAAGTGAGGATGGAAAGGACAAAAAGAGCCTGATTGGGGCTAAAAATGTGCAGCATGCAAGGATCCATTCATCAACACATGGACCTCTGCAGAAAGGTCAGAGGTCACACTCAACCTAGAAGAATTAGGATAGTTTTGGACGGCAAAGTGGCGGAGATATCCTGGAACTTATGTTTGATTCAGGTGATTTGACAAACGGCTCGATCTCTAAGTGTGGACACGACTTTTAGAGGAAATCCTGGAAGACAAAACACTTAACAGCCCAGAAATACTTTTGAGACTTCCTTTAAGGTATGCCAATGACAAACCGGACCAAACCGGACTGACTGCAGAACCACACTTGGTGATTCCCACCTCCACAGCACGTCCTCCATCCAGGCCACCGTATCTGTGACCCTCCTCACATCTCCTCGCTCGGACCACTCGACAACTCCAGTGGAAATGCGTAAGCAGTGTCCCTCTTGTTTATCAAATAAAGGCATTTCTCCACTTCATCGCTGAGGTTTATTAATGAGAGATAAAGACTGTTGTCTGTCCGCCCTTCCTTCCTCTCAACAACAGCGGAAACATCATTCAGGGAAGTCCATCCTTCACTCTGACTGCTCCTCACAGAGAGTACAACAAGCAGGTCAGCACACAACCGCTCCGAGTGCTCTTAAATAACTGGTTAGGCAGTTAGCAAATGTATCACTTAAATCCGTTATTACCTTTCATTGTCAGCATCATTGTTCCCAGTGGATGCCCCATTGAGCAGATCTCGTATTACTCACTCTGCTAGCACTTCCTTTACTATTTCCTTGGGTTTCACAGAGTGTGAGGAGGCAACAAACACACACATGGAAGGGAAGACGGAGGGGAAGTCGAGAATCCCTGGGCCTTTTCAACAAGCTGCTTAAATGTCTCGTTGGCACCATTTTCCTGCTACTTCACTAAGTTAAAGGGAAAGTTCACAGGGTTTTTTTTTGGGTTCAGAGCCTCACAATCCAAACTACAACAAAAGAAAAATGGCCGTTATATGGAATTAGTGTGGCAGGTTTTCACCCTGGCCCTTTAGAGGAGAAAATTTCTTTGATCTGACTCATCTAGACATCTGAAACAAACACCAGAAACAGAAAAGCATCTTAGGTGCCACAGTTAAAGGAGAGAAACACACATATTCATACAAAATTATGTTAAAAAAATGAATAAGGGTGCTTTTTGCGACGTTTTTGTGCTAAAATTCAAATTACAGCACCCAACATCATAAAGATGAAATCACTCTCGATAATCAATCTACACAATCAGTTTTATGCAGTTTAATGTAATCAAGTTATAAGTGACTTACTATAGACTTTATTTAACCTAATAATAAAAATTAAAACATTTTAATAATGGAATATGTACAAAATCAGATCTATATAAGATGTCCAATATGAAAAACATTTATAAATATATGATGTATGTCTTTCTAAACATCCAATTATTCCTGACTCATGATCATAACATTTTTTATTAATAATTTGGATTGCCTGAAATTATTTGTAGATTATTTTTTTCTGCGACCACTGGGGATAACTGTATGTACAAATCGTGTTTTCTGAAATCTTGCCTACTTCAATTTGATTTCGAAGAAAAAACTGCGTTGTTTGATTTTTTTATAAACAGAAAACAATTTGATTTGAGATTCTTAAAGCACGCACATATTAAAGAGTTAAAAGTTACACCTAATAAAGGGACACTGTTAACTGATAGAAACAAAAAAATATCTTCCACATATCAAGTTCCCAACTGAGTGTTAATATTTGCGCGTAATTTGATTTTGCAGGGTAAAGAAACATCAGCTTTTCACCCCTTAAATGACTTTTAATAACATCCCAGAGCTCAGGAGCAACCTGCCGACTGTTTTGAGTAATAAGCACAGATTACTCCCGGTTCCTGCTCACTGGATATTTTCCTTCGCTTGGTCGTGACCCTTCGTTCATTTATATCAGAACTTCCATTTGACAAACTCATCAGTCTCAGGAAATAACGCCCTGCATGTGTCCATTCAGCAGGGGCCAAGCGCACAAGGAGCCGGACCACAGAGGTCCCCGTTATCCAAACAAGACTCCCGCTGCACTGCGCTTATCTCCCTTGACGCACACTGCGCCAATTGAGGTTTCCAAACTGAGCGGCTTCAGAGGCACAGTCAAAGCTGGGGTGCTCCAACACAGACTGCCACAAAAACAAGGGGTGTTGCGCCTTTTTATTTTGTGTATTTATTGAGGAAAATTCTTTTTCAAAGGGGCTATATTACCCTCAAGTTTGTGAAACCATAAATTCATACATACCAAAAGTCGTGCGTAAAACTCCCCATTTTCGTTGTCTCCACTTTAAGGTCTCAACTAAATTAAAAACTTGTTGCACTGTGTAAAAATTAGCCTATAAAAAACATATGAGTGTGCGTAAACTCAGCATCAACAAACTGAGTGACTGAATCTTTACAGACAAAAAGTAAACTCACCTTTTCCAAGAACACCATACAATCCACATAGTAGACAGATGAGAATAAAATTCATCATGTTTGGGGACTCCGATGCAGCAAGCGGCTTTCAAATGTGAAACATGAAAGAAGATTTATTCCTGATGTTGTTCCTTTTCTCCCTCCAGAACGGACCGCAAACTCAGCGCGGCGCAGTGGACTGTTGCGCTCTGGGCTGATGGTCAGCGAGTGTGGACGCGCTGGTTTCCTGAGGCTGGCTGAGGGAGATCACGCAACAGGACACCACGCTTGAACTCCAGAGCAACTTTTCCCCATCCCTTTCGATAGTCGCGCGGATTTATACTGTTCCCACAGCACTGCCACCGGATAGCGAGCTTCCGTTACGTCCACGGACACACCCAAGGCGCGTAAAAGCGGTCCCCTTTCCAGTGCCAGTGAGGTGATGGTGAGAAAACGTTCAAGTACCCAAAATAGCTCTAATTACTAAAGACTTTCTTACGTGTCAAGTTGATTCACCACTTTCTAACTAACTACAGTTCCTGTGCATTAATGGAAAAATAATTACGCGCTACCAAAGAACGTGACACACGTCCGCTCTTTGCGCACATCTTGTCCACTTGTACTCTAGAAGATAAGACGAGATGATCAGCACGTAGGCACCGGGGTGAACCGTTTATTAAACTGGAAAGAAAGAAAAAAAATGTTCGTGCAAGAGCATGCCCAAAAATGCTCTCCAAAACTAATATCAATTACAACCGAAGCAGCAGACAGACACGATTTTCCAGCTCCAAGTTTAAGTTGTGATAGAGATGAAATACCAAATTTTGCACATTTCAGTGTTGGACGTTAATAGTAAGAAAAAAAAAACTGTTACTTTCAGAAAAAAAAGAAACAGAAAAGGTGCAGCTCTGATAATGGTGTCTTTAATATAAAGGCAAATAATCTGACATTATTTAACAACGATGCAAACTGCAGTGTTCTTAATTCTTTGGGTGTAAGGTGCAAGGAAGTGATCATTCCTTCAGGAGATACAATAAAAGAGGTGATGGGACACACTGGCCACTGGGCGGTGATGTGAGCTGAATGAGAAGGGAAGAAGAGTTAAAAAAAAAGCCCAAGTGTGCACTTGGAAAAGATTGGCAATAGTCTCTCCTAAGTATCTGATTATTTTCCTCCCACACCGGCATCAACTACACTGTGGCTTCACCATTTTCATGGAACATTAAGCACAAAGCAGGCACCATAAAGATAAATTAAATCACAGTAAAACTGAAAAGCACCTCCTATCGAGGGACTGTTCACCTCTCTACAGTTCCAGAATATATTGAGCATAAGGCTATGACTCGGATAAACATGATATACAAATGCACATACAGTACAGAAACAACTCTTGAACTCATGAAGCGAGTTATCAACACACTTGAGTATACAGTACACAGACGGATGTAGACGAGGGCGAGAACATGTACTTTTTCTGGGAGAGAACTCTTTCCACATTCAATAAAAAGACCGATTGAATCTGTGTTGGCAAGCAGCACCACATGCGGTTTATCTCTGCACTGAACAATGGGAGCAGAAACATTAGCGAAAACGGGAAGTAATTGGCTACATTTACATGCACGAGATAATCTGGCAAATGGTCCACATCAGATCTGTTCTGAAGCCCGAAGTCCGTAATTTAAAGCTGCTACTGGCCTTAGCATTAAAGTCTGTTTGGGGATACTACAGCTTACATGTGTGGTTGCAGTAGAAGCCCCACCTGATGGCTTTAGTCATGATTTTATTTTGAACATGAACACCTGGGATATTTTCATAAAGAAGGGAACTGACTGCACCACATCCCTGCTCTGTATCCATGCATGACCTGTTATTGTTTGTATAAGTGCCAAGATTTGTTACGGCAGAAAGCAATCTAGATCGATTCTGACAGAACACAACAGGAGCTGAAAGACCAAATACGTGACAAGTCTCTTTGCTTTTTTTTCCTTCCTGAAAGCAGACCAGTTTAACCCTCTGAACCCCAAGCACTTTCTGGGCATTTCTTGCCATTCTTACTCGCTTTTTCCTGCAATACAAAGTCTAGCACCTCTATGGAAACAGCACAACCATAGCTAGAAGTAGAACGACCTCAAAAATGTCTTTTGTGCATTATAAGAAAGTTAGAAATGCCATAAATCCTTTAAAAAAGTTCAAGTGCTTCACTTATATTTATAAAAACTGAAAATCTGGAATCAACATGTACAACATTGTCTGAGTGCACACAGGTGGTACAGATACTTGAAAAAAGTTGTCTCTACATAGTATAACTACATTAACATTTTTAATTTGTCTTCTCCCTCTCCTGTAGAAACGTAGCCTGCAGTTCAGCTGAAAAGTCCCTGAATTTTTGTCACAGGACTGTTAGTTGTAGCCAAGTCACTGATGGCCTCACAGCTGCACCGAGGAGTGCAGAATTATTTTAATTTTTACAGCATCTCTTTAGTGAAAATGATGTATTTTTGACACATTTTTAATGAGAGCAGAATAAAGGGATTTTAGTGGTATATTTTGTTATTTCCCATTGGAACCACAATGGTTCCAATGGTTTTGAGGTTCGGAGGGTTATTTGCCTTTTTTGCTATAAGAAGACTATTTGCCAGGTCTAGTACCAAAATGCTGCTTTAATAAATTTATGTTTGCAAGTTAGACGGTGTCCAGGAGTCGCTTTTTGTAACTGAATGAAGATCAGATTCACCTGTGACAATTCCTGCTATAAGCAAGTTTCACCAAATATAAAGGGAAAACTAAAACAAAGAGGAAATACAAATAGGTTGGCGATCAGTCAAATCTTTGTGTACCAATATATTGGTGGTATTTGTAACAACCTGGCTTTCCATTTTCTTACTCTTTATACAGACATAAAACAGTAATTGCTAAGTATGTTTCAGCTTATTGTATCCAACACATTTCTGCTAGTAACTCACAGTTCAGTCTACATGTGTGCAGACATCAAGACCCAAACAGTAACTGTGTCTTTATGCAACAGTGTCTTTTGTAATTTTGCATTTCAACCGAATCCTAATATTTATTTGGAGAAACTTTAGTCAAGTTAATTTAATAATTAAGTGATTTTTTTTGTGTTTATTTCAACACAGCCGCTGTTTGCAGATTGTAAGGAAGCTGGATGGTTTGGAGCTGCCATGTTGCCCCCGCTGGCCCGTTGTCTTGGATTCATTCCCAAAAAACTCAACGTACACGTTGTCATGAAGTCAAGACAACAATCTGAAGACACACGTCAGACCTCAAAGCTTCGTCCTGTGTGTCAAGTCACTTTGTTCATGTGAGTGTGATGTTGAATCACACCTGTCCTTTGGTCTGCTGATGGATCCAGTCAGTGAACTTGACCACCTGTGTGTAGACGCCGGGGCGGTTCTGCCTGGCACAGCCTTCACCCCAGCTCACGATCCCGGCCAGGAACCACCGCCGGCCGCGCTCCAGACACACCAACGGACCTCCTGAGTCACCCTGAGGACACACACAGTGGTCAACTTTTAGATGGCGAGACCTTAATAAGAAGCAGCTCTGTTATTTGTATGTTGTGGATTAAGAGCATAATTAATGGTCCATCCATCCATTACTGTTTAGTCCTCATTGGGGGGGGGTGTCTATCACAGAGCTTCACAGAGACAAACAAGCACATTCAGATTCACACCTATGGACAATTTAGAATCACCACTTTACCTCAACGTGTTTTTGGACCGTGGGAGGAAGTCGGAATAATCATCTCATCTGTTACAATCTGTCTTAATTACACATTTCATTTAGTATTGATTAGAGGAGGTTTATGGATGTGGTTAAAGAGGACATGAAGGTGGTTGGTGTGAGAGAAGAGAATGCAGCAGACAGGGTTAGATGGAGGCAATTGATTCGCTGTGGCGACCCCTGAAGGGAAAAGCCGAAAGGAAAAGAAGAAGATTTAGTATTAGATTTTAAATTGTAGAGGAAAGTGAATGAGAAAGATGGTTGTGATTTTATCACACTGTGTCCTTTGTTCTGTGATGTTTTTGGAGAAATATCAGTACTGAAATGTGTAAAAAGCCTTCCCTTCACACAATTCGAGGTACACCAGTTGTGTGTGTCTGTTAATGTTAAAAGTAGTGGAGCAAGGTGTGAAGATGTCCGTCCTAGTAGGGTTGTCATCACAGGTTCTACAGAAAAGTTCCCAGGGTGCTCATTCAGACACGAAACTGTCAGAACATTGAAAATGAGTGTGAAAGGTTCAATACAACAGTCTGAGTAAAACTACATAACAACTACTTTGGTAAGTTACATTTACTTTGGGAATTTGTTTATTAGATTAATAAATGTGTGTAGTATTCCCTATGGATGCTTGATTAAATGTACTTGTGATATTTTTCTTCCTGACATACAGGATAATGTAGTTAGCTAAATGGCATGTTTTAAGGTTTTAATGACTATGAATAAAATATTTTTCTTCCATCACTCTTGGTTTTATTGGATTGTTAAAAAGTTGCCGTTTTGTGTCACCCTGTACCTCATTTTCTAATTTGCTGCCACCATAATTTCATTTGTTGTTGAAATTCTCCTTTGCTGCATAGCTGGACCTTCAGAATCCACTGAGAAGGCTAAAGAAATAGAGCATAATTAGCAAAACAGCTAGGCAAAACAGCCTCTTTCGTGGGTTGAACAGGAATTCTAAGACGTGGCAAAAACAGCAAATGCATCAAGAAAGCTGCAAGAATGCGTAGAATGCATAGCTGATATAAAACAAATCAGCTACGCATTTTGTGGTTATGACTAAAAGGTCAATTTTAACATTTCTCAACAACCACGGGAGTGAGTGTATCAACTATTTTTCCATAGAATACACCGCCACATACACTCACCTGGCAGGCGTCCACACCTCCCTGCAGGTTCCCGGCACACAGCATCCTGGGAGTGACGGCGTCGTCATAGAGCTTGTTGCAGGCGTTTCTGTTTATGATCTTCACTGAGGCCTCTTGCAAGCGAGTCGCCAGTTCACCTGCAGCCGACGAAAAAAGACAACATGTTGCGCTCAAAGTGAAGGCAGACTGTAGCCCAGGCTGTAAAAATACAAACTGTGAATCTTCCATGTGCTTACCGTCCTCCATGAGAACCCCCCAGCCTGTGACGTAGCAGCTCGTCCCTGTGGTGAAAGCGTGTGAGGACGCAGGGACGCACACGGGCTGCACAAGGTCATTGAAGAAAACGGGCGCGCTCATCTCGAGGAGGGCGATGTCGTAGTCTGAGGTGAACTGGTCGTACTGCGGGTGGAGGAGGATGCGACGGATCAGTCTGGTGGCGGCTCCGTTGGTCCCCGTGGTCATCACACGCATCCCCATGTACGCCCGCCACGCACGAGCGTCCGAGTATCTGCAGACACACCGCGCATGAATACAGCACACACACACATGAATTCATCAAGGTGAGCTTGTTGGCGTCTTTCGTACTTGATGGCGTCTGAGTCCTGGAAACAGTGGGCTGCGGAGATGAGCCAGCGGTTGGAGACCAGTGTGGCTCCGCAGACGTGGCCGTAGCGATCCATCTGCAGGCTGACCTGCCAGGGCCACGACCCCGCCACGGCGTCAGACCCTCCCACGATCTTAGTCCGCTTCCTGGGCCTGGTGCCACAGCCTGGGAGACAGAGGAGGAACATGAGGGGACCTTTCTTCCAGGGTTTAGTCCAGCACAGACTAACGAGAGTTGGTGGCTGAAGACTCACCACAGCGCAGCTCATCGGAGCCATCATAGCAGTCTTTAACTCCGTCACACTCAGGGTTCACTTTACTTACACACTTTCCATTGGCACATTTATACGAGGATGAGGAGCAGCCTTTGAGATCTAAAGAGAATAAAAAAACATAATTGAAAAAAAGAATCCAAAGATGCTTAATAAAATACACACTAACCTTCTGAACACATGGTTTGAAAAAGCATGTCATCTTTAAAAAAATGTCCAAATCACAGAATTTAGTAGCTAGAAACTGTAAAAACAAAGAGAATCATTGTTTTTTTTTAATTTTCCGACAGTCATTCAACTACTCATTCGTGACTTGCCATTGCATCAGAAAACTTAATTAAATCTAAAAATACGGATATTTCATCAGAATTACTTTGTTCTACGAGTCAAAATGAAACCATCTGCACAAAAAAAAATCATGTGCTCCAAATCATTGGTGATTCAGTAGTAACCTGCAGTTACATGAGAAAAATTCAAACTTTTTAGGCTGAACTGCAGGCTGTATTTACACACAGAAGACAGGGGGCCAAGTACGCAAACAAATGAAAAATGTAGGCAATAAACATCCATTAGATGTAGAGTCATAATTTTTGTGTCCAATTTTTGTAAAGCCTGTGAGGAGTTGGAAAAATGTACATTAACTCAGTTTTTAGCAAATTTTGTATATTAAAACAAATGTAAAAATTCAACTTTAATTTTTTTTCTTCTTGATATAATTTATAGCAGCACAAAAACATGCCTAAGTTCTCTCTACTTCTAGCCATGCTGTGCTGTTTCCATAGAGCTGCAGGATTTTATATTGCAATGAAAAATGAGCCATCAGTGATAAGATTACAGGAGTAATTCACAGGATTTAAAGTGAACGGTCCCAACAATACTTTTCAAACGGGTAGGGACATTAGTAATGCTGACGTCATGAATGCTCACATGCTCTGGTGCAGTTGAGTTCGTCACTGCGGTCTTTGCAGTCAATGACTCCATCACACACTGAAGACTTCGGCAAACACACCTTGTTAGGGCAAACGTGGTAGCATTTACCTCCTAAAAACCACAGCAGCAAACAAAACACATTAAAAACAAGCCCAGTACATGCACGTGTCTGTACAGCAGCAGCAGGTCGACTCACCACAGGTTCCCTCTTCGCTGCTGTCTGGACAGATGTTCTGACTGAAACACTGGCTGCTCTGAGGTTTGCACTGACCGTTCCCACACAGCACTTCACCCGGCCTGCAGGAGGCTACGTGACACAAACACACACATCAAGTCATGCTAAAAAAACTGCAATCCAGGGATTCAATTCTAAAATTTCAACATAAGAATTGTATTAATGATTGTATATCACAGTTCATACAGCAAGTCCCATTCAGCGTGCTTTACACCAATAAAATTAAGAGAATAAAAGCATGAAAATAACAAGATTAATAAAAAAAGACAGTAAAATACAAAAACTAAACACAAAGGTCACTAAAAGCAATGAATAAGTGCAATATCAGTATTCTGTGAAGTTAAATCAAACCATCTAACAGCTACACAAAATTAAAAGCCTAAATGTAAAAGTTTTAAAGTCTTGTTTGAAGCTTCTGAATGAATCAGATGCTCTAACCTCTTCTGGAAGGTGATGCTAGTATTATTCTGGGAATCATTTAAAGAAAAATGTAATTGGGGGACAAAAAAGAAAAATCCTAGGACACTAAATGAAATGCTCATTAATGCTCTGAACCGCAAATCCTGCTTGTGGGGTTGAAAGACATGATATCTTTTAAAACTGCCAAAACTACACCATTTATCAGAGCCAAAAAAATATTAAAACAGTGAGAATTGTCACATTTTCAACTTTCCAATGATCCTCAAACTACTCATCCGTACCAAATATAAGCTTTAAAAATCAGGATATTTCATCAAGATCACATTATTTTGTATGTCTCAATTTGAAAATTCACCTAAAATAACCTGTTTCTCTGACAACATTCTGTAAAAATGAAAAATTCTGCACTCGTGACATTTGAAAGAAATTCAATTTAGTTTCTTTTTTAAATTAATGGCATACAACGCATAAAAGACATTTTTAAATTCTCTCTACTTCTAGCCAACACTGAACACCTCCTTTCTACTCTGGGAAGCATTTAAAAGACCAGAGTTAGAATATCTCTGTGCTCTAGAGGACACATACCTAACCAACAGATCAGATGAACATTTAAGAGTTTGTCCATTAAAAATTGTAAAAACTAAAAGCAAAGTTTTAGAATGAACTCTAAAATGGATTAAGAGACTTTAGAGCTAGAATAAGTAGCGGTCTACATATAGTTTTTGTGAGAAATTGTGCATTTTGGTTCCTCTGAAATGTGTTGAAATATAGTGTACAGCCCCATAGGTGGTCAGACTTACAGCATTTGGCTTCGTCTCGTCCATCCGAGCAGTCCTTTACTCCATCACACACCTTCCTCAGAGGGATACAGCGACCGTCTCCACAACGAAACTGCCGAGGGCAAGCTGGAGAAAGACAGAAAGGAAAATTACCCTGATATCATACTACTAGTCCTTTAAAATTTAGCTCAATAAAACAAAAACGACCAGCAGATCTGAGCAAAACTGTTATCAGCCTCGATGTTCTACTGTAAACTGCTGTTATTTTTTTATTCTGCTCTTACAAATAGCCACAGTGGAGTGAGAGCATCAGAATTTACTTACTGCCCTCTGGAGAAAAGGCTCGGTATAACAAGTAGAAGCCTTTGTGAGTGAGAGATTCATCAGAGTGGAAGTGGAGGGAGAGAGGAGACGAGTAGACTCGCTTTTTGCTGCTGTCTGACACCGGATTACACAGTCTAGACAGAAAGGAGCACAAAATGAAGGCTTCACATAAACACAGAATGTCTTAAAAGACTATAAATTAAAAGAAGTGAACATTATCAAAACAGGATAAAATGGTGACCTGCTGCAAAACAGTTCAGTTTTGGAACTCACTTCAACCCTCCAACGTCCAGCCAGTCTTTCTCGCAGCCGTCCGATGATGAGGAATCCTGAATGTCGATCGTCACGATCGTCATGGAGATCAGGTATCCTGGCAATGGCACCTGATAACGTAAACAAAGACAAGAAAAGAAAGAGTTCAGATCCTGGAATGTGGACAGGAAACATGTCAAAGGGATGATACACTCGCTTCCTATTTGTTTTTTCTTAATCGACTGTTTCTAACACACTCAAACGGTACAGAAACATGGATGCTACGGCCACCAGTCTTGGTGTGCCGTCTGATTTCTGTTGGGCCTTTATGTCGGGGGAAAATTACATGTGTGGGTTCAGCTGTGGTTGTTCCAGAGTCTCTGGAACCCCAGCTGCCAGCCATTCCAGCTGATGACACCAGACCTGAGGACCTGCACTACAATCCTGTTTTCCCCGCCTTCCGACCTCCCTGATTGGGCTACCCTCCAGCTCCCCTCCACCTCTGACCAATCAGACACGGCCACTGCTACACCTGCAGGCTATATACCTGCAACCATGCGGTCAGTCAGTGCGGCTGGTATTTGTGACCAGTCCACCCTGGTGCCTCTGTGTGTGATCATTTGGTTGCATTCTAATGAGTTTTGGTCTGTAGGTACGTGTGGTTGGGTTGTGGGTACCGCAGACCGCTTTGGTCTGTAGACACTCGTGGCGAGTGCTAAAGACACGGTGGGCTTAGAGAAGAAGACGTTCAAGTTTTGAGTCTTCGTACCTGTGTGATCAATGTGTGTTTGTGACCTGTGTGGTTATATGTGTGAATATGAGGCACCAGTTTTGTTCAGTTTATTTTTGCATGCTTTCTATTAGTTTCTGTTACTGGTGGTGGGTGTTGCTGTTGTACTTATGTTTGGCTAAGGAGTTTAGTTTCTTTGTTTTGGGTTTAGATAGTTTACAAACTCTGTTAGCCTTCATTTGGTTTTATTCTGTTCTTTGATTTAGCAACACTCACCAGTTTTGTGTTCTGTATTGTCACTTTTACCTTCCATTCGCCACTAAGCAATAAAGCCCTTCACCTGAACCAATAACATCTGGTTATTTTTGTTACATCCAGCCACTCCCTAGAGGCTGGATCGCAACAATGGAGCTCACCCGTAGCGTCCAAGTGCAGTCTATGTTAGGAGGATAATAAGACGGGTAGTAGGGTGAAGAAATAGTGCCGTTCCAGGAGGAAATTGACCCTCCACAACCTGCAGGAGGAGATGATGACACAGATAAATGTACAGAGTAACAGTGAAGAACTAAACACCACAAAAAAACATTAAACATAAAAAATGTAATACTGTAACATTCAAAAACTGAGAAAATAACAGTAAATATCTGTGAAACAATTATATTTTTAGCTGATTTAAATATAGTAAAAGAGTCATTTTACAATCACGTTATAAAACAAGAAATTATTTGTAATAATACAGATTTTTGATTTCTTTTTACATTCAACATGTAAATTAATACTTTCTTCTGTGATTAAACTTGATATTATCTGTTATTTAATAAAACTGGGAAAATCTGTACAATAACAGTTTGAAAGAAACATTTCATTTAATACGTTTTATTTATTTGTATTATTTTCTACATCATAAATTAATACTGAAGGCTACCACTTTTTTTTTTACAATATAATTCCATATGTATTCTTTTATAGTTTTGATGTCTTTGGTATTAATCTACAATGTAGAAAATAGTTAAATAAAAACCAATGAATGAGAGGCTGTGTCCAAACTTTTGACTGGTAGTGTGCATATAATTTTTCTTTCAAACAACAATGAATATCTGTAAAATAATGATATTTTTTGCAGATTTAAACACAGTAAAGAAAAATAGCATCATTTTAAGGTCACTACAGGTACAGACTTTTAAAGTGGACGTTAGTTACAGTTTTGGCATGTTTTTTATGTTTGTTTGTTTTTTACAGTCAACATGTAAATTAGCTTTTTTCTGTGATTTAACAACATATCTGTAATTTACCAAAACAATCTGTAAAATAACAGTAAATCGTTCCACAAATTCAGTTTAAAAGTGTCAGAAACCTTTTTACAGTGTATATATAGTATGCTAATCTGACAATATTACTGTAAACAAGCTTTGCATTGGGAGATGGAGTAGCATATGATTTTCTCTCACACCTGCTTTTGGGATGGCCTGGAAGTAAGCTTTGAAGATTGCTCCATCCCTCTGTCTGCTGAAAGAGAAGGTGACCAGCATCACGTTGCCAGAAGATGTCAGCTTCATGACTGGAGAGGAGCCTGACAGAGGCAGCCCACACCACCTGAAACATGCAGCAAGGAGATGTGGTTAGAGATGAAGAAAAACGATCTTTTTCTGCAAAGGAAAGTCAGCCAGTAATTTCTACTACAAGTGCACGGATGAGACTACACAAAACTAATGAATAAAAGTCTTTACCTGGCAATTATCTTGTTCTGTAAAGGCAGTAAGAAGTCATAGGCGGAGAGCTTGTGGGCGGTGCAGCTTCCCGGTGTGGCGCCATGAAGGGTGAGGACGACCAGTCGAACCACGTGACCCGATGGCACACGAAGACGCCACTGGTAGTATGGCTTCTTGGGACTCACGAGGCTCAGCGTACGGTTGTTCCCATATTTGGCGTAGAGGTCAAAAGACATGGCTGGACACAAGACAGAAAGGAAAAATTATGGAAAAGTATGTGTTGATCAGATTATAGCACATACACAAGCAAGCAAGCATCAAAATACTGGGGAAAAAAACAAAAAGTGGAGCCAAACTGAGTGAAATAGTGTTTTGATGAAGGTG